>NC_090265.1:1211738101-1212039530 GCF_040414725.1 Anabrus simplex | reverse complement strand
TGGCACAGTTCACATCGAGGGAACATTTGGGCGTGGTTTCAATTTACAACGAAGTGGGACAGTATACTTGTGCCCTGTGCGCTCAATGATTTCCACTAAGAACTTGCTATCGGTGTGCCATCAAGTAGTCACCACTGAACTGCATTAAGGACTGTCAATCAGGTGACAAATTTCCTATCACTTGTTTACTTGGCCTTTTCTTAAGTGATTTCAAAGCAGTTGGAACTTTATCAAACATCTACCTTGATAATCAGTCCCTAATAATAATTCCTTTTCCTATAAGCGAGTATTTTCCCCATTTTGTCTTGTTGAATTACAACTTTATTTTTCATTTTATGATTTTTCATACGCTAATGTCAGTCATTCAGCCAGTTTCCACGATCTTCATTCGGTGCTGCCACCCAGTTAGTAGATTGCCTATTAGTTGTTTACCTTCTCTTCTTAAATGATTTCAAAGAAGTTGGAAAGATTTCGAAGACCTTCCTTGGTAAATTATTGCAAACAGTAATTCATCTTACTATAAACGAATATTAGCAAGTATCTGTCCTCTTGAATTCCAACGTTACTTCATAATTTTGAATATTTTTAC
Source organism: Anabrus simplex (assembly GCF_040414725.1). Taxonomy (NCBI): domain Eukaryota; kingdom Metazoa; phylum Arthropoda; class Insecta; order Orthoptera; family Tettigoniidae; genus Anabrus; species Anabrus simplex. Next base: position 1,212,038,941 of record NC_090265.1, on the reverse strand, counting down.
TTCAAAACTGTCCATTCAAGCATATTCGTCTACTAAGGTGATAAGACATTGTGTTCCTCTTTTCAAGATCTTATGAACGTGTGTTAATTTGGTGCACCCTTTTCCTTTCATCCTATATATTTCTAAGGATTTTTGCAATGGTGAGTATTTGTGATGTGTATTTCTATATCGTGGTAAGCGCAGTAATGTTTTCTATCACACAGAAAATAGCCATAAATTACATTTTGAAATATAACCCGGGCTAAGAACCTATTGTTTGGATGCAAGAGGGCAGTCGGGACAACATGGTGTCTAAAGCCGGCAATGGTAATGTGGATATACACAATGATCATTAGACCACTGATGACCTATGCAGCAATCATTTGGTGGATGAAAGCAAGTCAAGTAAAAGTCAATAGCAAACTAAATAGCCTTCAGAGAATGACATGCATAGCCATAACTGCGGGTATGAAAACTACGCCGACAGAAGCATTGAACACTCTACTAGATCTCCCTCCATTCAGTAATTTTATAGAGGGACAGAGTAGAATGACCTCTTATCGATTGGAGCAAAATGGATGCTGGAAGGCTTAAAGGCCCAATTATGGTCACTGTACAATTAAAAGAGTAATAACCGGGAAGTTTTTACACATGCCAGCTGATTACATGACTCCAAGGTATATCTTTGAAAAGCCATTTGAGACCCAGATAACTAAAAAGGAAGACTGGGACATTAACGGATGGAAAAATGATAGTGGTCAGATGGCTCAAGGACTGAGAAGGGAACAGGAGGAAGGATCAACGGAGAAAGACCTGAGAGATCAATCCAAATGAGCCTAGGCAGACACACTACAGTTTTACAAGCTGAAGTGATAGCCATCATTACATGCCTTGAGGAAAAACTGAAAATGAACTGCAGAGATAAGCATTTTCATACTTACAGATAGCCAAGGAGCCATTGAGGCACTTGAACCTGCCCGGGTTACATCCAAAATTGTTTGATATTGTCATACACTTCTCCTGAAGCTCTCAGAGTACAATGTTCTCAAAATAATATTGGTACCTGGGCATGCAGGCATAGAAGGTACTGAAAAATCAGGTAATGTGGACAAGAAAAGGGTCAGAAACACCTTATGTGGGCCCAGAACCAGTGTGTGGGATCTCTTATAGACAAGCCCGCCTCTACATAGATAAATGGGTAAAAGAGAAACAAATGGAAAACTGGAAAAATGCTCCATGATGCAGGCTTGGGAACGAACTAATAAAGAGCCCAGACAAGAAGCATTCTAAAGAACTGCTGGAACTCAGGAGAGAAAATATAAGATGGGTAGTAGGACTGCTGACTGGACACTGCCTTCTTATAAAGCACCTACAGAGGAATGGAGTAATAAGAGACAATGTAAGTAGGAAATAAAACGATGCGGAGGAACCACCTGACCACATACTCTTTGAATGTGAGGCGCTGGGAATAATTAGAATCTCCACACTGGGATTTCATGGTGAAGAGAGAAAAAACATCCGAGAAGATCCAATAAGGACGACGTGCAACATTTTGAAGGGAGCAGGTATAACTAGGTGGGGATGAAGGAAAACACATGGTAGCAAAAGATCTTCGAGGTCGACGCTAAAAGGAACGTTTAAAGAGACCGCGTGTGTATAGGAAGCGGAAGAAGAGATATTCTGAAATCAAATATGGATTATCAACATGGTTATTACTGTATTTATAAATTAGTACCTTTCATTTAACTTTCTCGTCAATTGCTTATGAAGTTATCTTTATTTCTTGTTTTCATCTAAGGGTGTTTTAACGTAAAATGTTACATGTAATTTAATGTCCATCTTGAATGGGAGGCACTTAGAGGGCAATATTTTGCTACAAAATTACAGAAATTGCTGTCGGTTTAAGGTAGGAATTTAATCATGATTAGAAACAAATATTAAATCACTTTCTTAAACAGGCGCATGCTCTAAAGAAACTACGAAAATAACGTACATCTTGCAAAGTGCAATTTATACTCGAAAATATTTCAGCAAATTCGCAAAACAAAATTTTCATATTCTACAAACGTTTGAAACTGTGGCACAAATAACCAGGTCATATTATGAAAATTTTCAGTTAGGAAGGGGAGGCTTGGAACGAAATTCTGAATCGAGTGCAAGGAAGATAATGCTCAATGACTGGAAGATGAATTAAAGCGTATTTTTCAACAGGTTATTGGTCTTTTTGTGGAAGTGCTGACAATTTTCCGAAACAGTTTATCGGTTTCATAACTCGTTGAAAAACATTTCTTCAGAATTGTGAATGGGGTAGAAGGATAAAATTGTTTATCTGAAGAATGAAAAATAGACATGACACCCCAGAGTTACTACATTTACCGACCAAATTCTAACCTTTCATTTTGGAATGACCTTTCAAATTGAGTGCATGAAAATCTATGCACCCATAGTATGAACGTTTGTGCCGAATTGAATAGCATTTTAAATATTTTGTGTTGACATTTGTATAGATCTCATAAAGTCCCGTTTACATCCAAACTTAGAGCTTCATTTCCAGTACTTGGTAATTTGCACTTCCGTGCACTATGCCACTGTGAAACATGGAGAACAACTGCTGTAGAAAGAAACGAAACTCATCATCAACCGACAGGATTTCCAGTTCAGACGTATTTTCAAATTCAGTGAGGGGCAGATTACTATATGAACCTAAAACCTTACTAATCTTAGACATATCTTCATGTAACGTCAGTCTTAAACAATTAATGTAAATGAATTAACGTATCCGACAATTAGTATTCGAACTTAGTGCGAATATTTTAATATTATATAACCACTTTTATGTCGTTATATGAGGTATTCAGACTATTAGGTTTTGAGAAGCTAGTTTTCAGTGTAACCCAGTTCGTATCCAGAAATATACTCTAAATTGATTATCATTTGAATATGCTGAAATTTGACCTCATGTTGAGATCAAATTTAAAGATACTAAAATTACTCAGTTGATTTAATAATATAGCTGAAGATGAAATATTTCTAGTCACATGGTCAGTGCAAGACCACTTTACCGAGTACCATGCAGACGCACGACGGAACTTCAAAAATGTGGAGCGTATCGGACATGCGTTGCACCGCGGGAAAAAGCATCAGAAAAGTAGGGATAGAAAATTCTTTTGTAGATATTAAAGTGAAAAATGCCGTGAGGGAAACAGTATGTAGATACGTGAGATGTAAATAAAGACGTGGCAACGTAGGGTAGACACTCGCAGGAGATCGGGAATGCGCAAATAGGATATGGGACCAGCCATGTGCCGCTGTTATCGATGCGTAGAATTCTTTCGACTGTCTTCCAGTTCGGGGGTACATTGTCCTTAAATCCTCTATGAGGAAAGTTTCCCGCACGAGAAGGTAGACTAATCTGGATCTTGTTGTTTTTGCCACTCTGATAGCTCTTTTGACGTATGTTGCTTTAAATCTTTCCAGTGTTGCTAAGTTCTTTCAATTCAAACGTGTCCATATAATTTCAATCCAATATGTAAGTATTGGAACGATTTTCCTGACTACGAGTTGCTGTGTGGTATTGAAGTGAAGAGTGTCAATTTCACCGCTCCAATGCATGGTTTCAATAGGTGATCAGCGTTCGTGGATTAAAATCGAGGTTTCCCTTGGTAAAAATACATCAGAACGTTATAAGGATTACGTGAAGTCTGTAACGGAGATGCATTACAGTATAGGACGATTGTACAATGTGTCAAGGCCTTTTTTTGTACGGGACGGAAGGAGTCTGAGGATTTGGACCGCACTGGTCGACCGTCCATTTCTCAAGATCACATTGATATCGTGAGATGTCTCGTTTCCGTCGACCATCGACCGAGTGTCCATGGATGTCGGTGTCAGCCATCAAACGATGCGGCACATACTGACGAAATGCCTTAACGTGAGGAAAATTACGTCCCGTAGGGTTGCATATTAACTCACCGGTGAACAGAAATGGCACCGGTACCCACTGGCTGATATCCACCTGGACAGACACCGCAACGTAGGAAACGCATTTCTGCAGCGTATTGTCGCGATTGATGAGACGTGTGCTCGAGCCTACGAGCCTGAATTAAAGTGTCAGTTGAATGAATGGCGTCACGTTCGCAGACATTTCTACAGAAACCCAGTCAGGTGAAGCTTATGCTGATTATGGCATATGACTACGAGGGTGTAATACTTACGCATGATGGGACAAACCGTCAACAATAACTACCATTTATAAAACATTTATTGCAGCAAAATAGCCATACATTAGTGAAAGATATTATAACAATTTAACACTTGCACCATTGGACGCATAGTCTCTGATTGATCTAGTCCTCTTGTTGCAGAATTCTAAGTGATATCGTTCACATAACTGTCCACATAATGTACACTTGCATGAGTTTGGCGATTCGTGGTATGTTGGGTTTTCGCAAATGACATGGTGGGATCCATGTACTGCAAGTCTTGTAAACACGTGCCTCGTCTCAAAATTTGCTGCTGTCCATGTACGATCGATCATGGCCCCAGTTCTATAGAATTCCGTGGGTACTTCTTCTCTTTTCCTTATCAGTGCTCTTAGTAGAGTCTCCGATGCCGTTGTGTTAGGTAGGGGGCACATTGTCCTTAAATCCTCTATGAGGAAAGTTTCGCGCGCGAGAAGGTAGACTAATCTTGATCTTGTTGTTTTTGCCACTCCGATTGCTCTTTTGATGTATGTTGCTTTAACTCTTTCCAGTGGTGCTAAGTTCTTTTCATTCAGATGTGTCCATATAATTTCAATCCCATATGTAAATATTGGAACGATTTTCGATTTGAAGAGCGCCATTGCTGTGTCAAGATTTAGTTTTCTGATGAAGCTTATTTCGTTTATCGCTCTAATTGCTTGTGTCGCTTTCTCTATTGTGTGCTTAGTGAAGCATTTTGCAGACGGTTGGAGTGTTATCCCTAGATATTTGTATTCTTTGGTGATAGATATTATTTTCCCTTCTAAGGTGATTGTTGTCGATTTTGGTATTTAACCTCCTGATCTGAACACCATCATTTCCATCTTTTCAGTGTTTTCCAATGCCTTGAGGTTAGCTGGTAATAGCTTAAGCAGTGAGGGGCCTCCGTTTCTACTATATAACTACTATTTACTATTGCCGATTTCTAGATCGACATCTGAGTCCGGCTATGAGGTACAAACATCCACGCTTATTGAGAGATGATCGCCTTATCATGTTTCATGACAACGCACGTTGTCATGTCACAAACAATTTCAAGCTCTTAGTGCATCGGTAGCATTAGGAGGTGTTGGAACACCCTCCATGTTCACAAGACATGAGTCCTTGTGACTTCGACCTGTTTTCGAAGTTGAAGGAACCCCTCCGAGGCCGCCGATCTCTTGACGTGGGATCTGGACTCCGTCGCTGCCATCAACACAGAACGCCTTGCAAACGGTCCCCAACGGCTTCCCGACATTTGGAAAAAGGTGACATACTTTGCGGGTGGCCATATTGTAGGAACGCAATACAATTGCACGTGTTAGTTCATTAAATATCCGATTCTTTCACTATTGCCAATACTTTATTCACAATCCTCGTATATATCATATGCTCCAAAATATGAACAGGCCTGATAGCCACATGCCAGAGTAAGTAGCTTCTTGCCAAAGTGGCTACGATTCTAATCCCAGTCATGCATGTGGAAATTAGAAATGATAATTATGTCTCAGTGGTTCGGATAGCAGTCAAAACCTGATTCCTCATTAACGATATAAATAGCCTCAGGGAACTGGAAACTTACTGGATCCAGACTACGTTCTCATACCAGCATGTCTGGTTAAAGAACTCTAGATTACTGCATCCAAGAACAAAATTCTTCCCAGATAATATTTTCGTCCACAGTTTGCTTGACTTAGTACTAGTTAACAGTTGAAAATAGCACAACTTGGACTCAGTGCTATAAGAAATAATTGGAAGCTAGAGATGTAAGTCATGTGAGAGTCTTTTTTATAGTTCATTGGTCATAATGCGAATTTAATTCAACATGTTTCCGAAAGAAATTTTGCAATTTCTGAGAAGGTACTCTATCTTTTCCTACGTGGTTATATTGACAACTCCATACCGAACCAAAACTACTGATGTCTGAATTTCGATATTTGCTATAACCTCCTTGGACGTGGACTGCAATGTGGAGGAAGTTCACGCTTAGTGCCTCTTCTTTATGTGAGCTTTTGCGGTTTATTTATCGTCACCCGCGCTTGCCGGATCAGATACTCCAGAGCACATGACCATAAAGATACGGAACGTACGAGAGATGCGGGCTGTCAGCGGCATGGCGAGGGAAAAACATTGCAAAGTTCAGCAAACTCAAGTGTTGCCATGTTAAAGAATCATCCAAATTAGGTATACTCCACCACACAAACATTGACTTGCAAGGAAAACTTTAATTCGCAAGCCGTGGATAGCCGGCGGCCGAAGAGATGATACTTAGAATTCGTCGCCATAAGACCTATCTGTGTCGGTACGGCCTAAAGCCCCTAGCAAAAAAAAAAAAAAAAAAAAGATACTTAAAATCCCACCACCTGCATATTACGTTCATCTTGCTTCGCACAAGAGGATACTCAAAGAATTTTTTGTGGTTGAATATACCTCCAAATATTGGATATTGGGTGAATTATTGAAAACGTTCGGTTTGGTTTTCGCTAGATCAAAACGTGGCATAGTTTCATATTTTGGAGAGTTGATCAAATTAACCCTGCATAAGTGTGATGAAACAATGAAACATGCTTAGTGTGGTCGGTCTCTGAGGTTAGATTTTTTTTTCCTTTATTAATTACAAACATGAATTAAGCTCAATGGAAACAAATTTTAGTAAGCCACTGCAATTGTTCTTGTTCACTTCCATAATCCATTCTAAATTAAAGGTAGTCAAGTATAAACTAACATTAACAGGTTGATAATTCTTAACATAAAAGTAGGATGAATCACTGAATATAACGCACAATAAATGTATATGCTGTACATTACCTGTTTGTTACACTGATCGGAATATGCACAGTGTCGCTGGTCTCAGGGATCGTGTCACAGCGTCTTGTCATGCTGGTCACTTTCGTGCGATTGGTAATAAGCTGCAAGTGTAGGGTTGCAGCTGAGGAGGGCACACCAGTGTACAGCTTTCAAGCTCTGCCAGTCGGAAATATATCATTAATGTGGGACCCGAATCAAGAGACCTCGCCACACCAACCGCCGGTTAAACAACACTTGTTTTGAGATAAAGTGGATAGTAGTGACAAGTGTTTTCGGAGAGATATACACCTTTGGCTAGTTGAAGTTTAGTAAAATTGATATTTTAATAGTTCAGCAAAAATAAACATTACTTAAACGAAATTTTGTTTCCTTGACCTAGGTTTATGGCTATTTGTGAAATAATGTTGAGATTTTTAAAAAGCCTATTAATTCCAACAAATTCTTTGTCAAATTTGCAATATTCAGTTCTTCGCTATAAACACTTCACTAAATAATTGCACGATTTATGGACATATAGTTCTCAAGGACAATAAAATCCACAATCTCTAAGATATTTCTTTAGAAAATCTTATTTACAGTAGTTTCCTTTGACATAGATGTTCTATATTTTTATACGATAATCATTTTTAAAATTATATTAATATATTTATAAGATACGTAAACAACATTCACCATCGTGTAAACGTCCATGCAAATACATTAAGTGATTTTTGAATGATGAGGAAGATCACTTGTGAACACGAAGGTTATGGAAAACGGGGAATATACATATGACTGACTGAGATGTTTTGATGTTACAAGATGGGGATTTTATGAATACATTGTTTGAAGTAGAGGAGGTAACTAAAATAATATTAAGCAGGCTGAAGGTGGTTTTATATACTATCAAGAAGAAATAGATAGTTTATAACCCACTTCCTGAACATATTCGGATGACAGTTTCATTTGATTTCTTCAAGCAAAAATTTTTAAAACATGAGCTTAAGATGCTTGATTGTTTGATTGAATGATTAAAGCTATGGAAATATTCTTTCAGCTCTGCTCCGTTATTCATAAAATGCGTTATACCTCTGTAATGTATATAACTGACTTCTCATTGTATTTCGTAGCAAAACGACAATTTATTAGGATGGCCTAAAAATATATCTGCTATCTTAATTCTATTACTTGTATATTTAAATGAATTGAAACTCTATTAGCCATGGCACTCTTCACTGAATAAATAGCATCCTCCTATCTAACCTCTTAATAAAACGAAACGATGGGTAAAATACTCGTTATATCTAAATGAAACGGAAGGTAAGGACGGTTATTTAAGTAAAATTAAACAATTAACAATATATTATGTTGTTGTTTGAGCCATCAGAACTTGATGTAGCTCTCCATTCTACCCTATCCTGTGTTAAACATTTCATTTACACGTAACTACGTACTACATCCTACATCTGCTCGAATCTGCTTGTCATATTCGTACCTTGGTCTACCCTGCATTTACTACTCCCCACACTTCCCTCAAAACACAAATAAACAAGTCCTGGATGTCTTAAGATGTACCTTATCATTGTTTCTTCTCATTTTTATCCAAATCGATCTCCTCTCACCAATTCAATTCAGTATCTCTTCAACCGTGATTCGATCTAACCCGTCTCACTTTCAGCATTAACCTCTAACACCAATTACAAACGCTTCTGTTCTCTTTCTCTCTGAGCTAGTTATCATTCACGTTGGCCGACTCGTTGGCTGAACGTTCAGCGTACTGGCCTTCGGTTCAGAGGGTCCCGGGTTCGATTCCCGGCCGGGTCGGGAATTTTAACCTTAATTGGTTAATTCCAATGGTACGGGGGCTGGGTGTATGTGTTGTCTTCATCAACATTTCATCCTCATCACGACGCGCAGGTCGCCTACTGGCGTCAAATAGAAAGACGTGCACCTGGCGAGTCGAACCCGTCCTGGGATGTCCCGGCACTAAAAGCCATACGACATTTCATTTCATCGTTCAATTTTCACTTCCATATTCTCAAGACGAAAGTCTTCGAATACATAATATTTCTAATCCCCATATCAATGTTCGAAGTGAGCAAATTTCTTTCCCAGAAAGGCCTTCCTTGGTTGTGATAGTATGAATTTTATGTCCTCCTTACTCCTACCATCGTTAGTTATGTTACTACCCAAGTAACAATGCAGGTATTCATGTATTTCCTTTAAGACTTCATTTCCTAATCTAATATTTCCTGAATCACCTGACTTCGTACGACTGCACTCCATTACGTTTGTTTTAGATTAATTTATTTATTTTCATCTTCAACTCCTTTTCAAAGACTCTGTCCATACCATTCATCAATTTCTCCGGATCTTCTGCAGACTCAGATAGCAAATCTTAGGGTTTTTATTTTCCTCTCCTTGGATTGTGATTCCCTTTCCAAATTCCTCTTTTATTTCTTTTACCGCCTGTTCTATGTGAACATTAAAAAGGAGGGGGCATATATTGCGGCCTTGCCTCACTCCTTTCTAGAATGCTGATTTTTTTTAAGTCCTCGATTTTTATCACCACTGATTGATTTTTATGCAGACTGTAGATAATCCTCCTTTCTCAATAATCTGATCCCGATCATCTTTAGAATCTCAAATAGCTTGGGTTCAATCGACATTGTTGAATGCCTGTTATAGATCTACGAACGCCATTTACGCGGGTTTCATTGTATTCAAATGAAATGGAAAGTAAAGGCAATGGCTTACGGTCAAATTGCCCAAGAAGAATAATAGTCGTTACATTTAAATAAGAAGAAAATTAAAATCGATTAATTAAAGAAAACTGGTGTCAAATTTCCATTTGGGAAAACCAAATGCTCATAAATGAAACTCAAATTTATAACGGTTAATTAATTTATTTAGGAAATTGACTCAGGACACTTGAAACTACCACGAATGAAATAATGAGCTTTGTACAGTATGATATGGTGAAGTCTGTTTGATAAAAGAGTCTTCTACGTGCCATCTATCAATACTTCACATCACAGCCTGCACGGTTGCTAGGTAACATCGCGTCACGCGTAGCTAATTTCACATGATCCCCAGCCATAAGACATAGGGAAAACACTGGCCACGTTGAAATAATACACAAATGAAGACACTGCTTACGTATAATTAAAATCGCTCATTACATTGAAATAAAACTGCAATCAAAGAGGATTGTTGATGTAAAATAAAACAATACCATTAACACTCGTTATACCGAAATATAAACGAATGGTTAAGAAGAACGAAGCAACTGAGGAAGCACTCGTTACATTGAAATAAGACGCAAGGTAAAGATGGTCATTTATACTAAATTAAATAATATTGAAAGATAAGTAATTCCGAAATAACACGGAAAATATAGATCATTATTGAAGTAGATGTATTTAGTAGGGAAAATGCTAGTCGCAATGGAAAACACCGTTAAGTTAACTAAATAAGCAAAAATTAAACAATAGAGTTACACAACTGATTGACATAAAATTTAAAATAGACACAATTGTTTAGGTAGAATAATTAAACAATCGGAAAAACACTGATCTTTTTGAAAATGGAATGTAAAGACAATTGCGTAAATAAATCATATGAGAAATACTCCTTATATTGAAACAAAACGGAAAGTGAAGATGATAATTTTCACAATTAGCAAGTACTGAAATGAAAGGACGTGCATGGTAAAATTATAGACTAATAATGGTTAGCTTCAAGAGAGGAAACTTATCCATAAATCCATTCGTTATCATTTTTATAATAACATAATTACCGTTGTCATTATTGACATTCTGTCTAACAAAGCAATGATTCTACTGATTAATTTAACAACTCATGAAAATTAATTTGTAATGTTATCACGAGCTGACTGGTTTAAAATTTCTATGAAGTATTTTAATTCCTACCAGGAACAATACAACATTTTGAGGTAACCGTTAATTAATTACTTCATTCTACTATTGTTCTCACTCGGCAGAATACTAGATATTTGGGAATATTTAATTTTTACGACGGCATTATACTCGAAATAAACCTTCATGGTATTATCTCGTTAACACGTACTGTACAGAATGTACTGAACTCGTACTGATACGTTCAAAATTTATTTCGAATAGATACTTACGTTTCTGATTTATGTAGAGTCGAATCTGCTTAAGGTATTGACGTTTTATAACGGTCTTTCCTTTACTTCCTCAATACAAACAGCTCAAATATTTAAATCATTATACTTGGTAAAGGGGTATTCATCTATCTTACAAGACATTTGACTACGTGCTCCTTCATGTGTGTTATGTCGTTCTGTATGGATTGACGGCTTCAAATTGTACGATCTTGTGTCTTCAATCTACGATTTAATAATCATGTAGATAGTTTAGTCGTATAAAGGCAACTGCATGAAGTCTGATTAGGGAATGATTGCCGTAACGTTGCTTGGAGATTACCCCGATATTAATTGACTTTTTAGAGGTAGTATCTCTAACTGATATTTGATACTTTCGGTGACCACGACCTTTCCAGGTATAATCTGTATTTTATTTCTTGTATAACAAGCGTTTGTTCGGTTAATTTCGTCACGTATGTTCGTCAGTCCAGCGTTTCTTACCTTTCGTTGATGATACAGTGCGTTTTATGTTCTGTGATTTTGGAGACTGATTGCCAGCAAGTCATGTTACGTTTAATATCAAACTAGATAAGTTTTTAATTAATTTAAAACAAATTCCAACAAGGTATATTTTTGGGAAGGCGAAAATGAAATAAAGGGGAAATGTTACCAGACCATATGTCGTAGGAATACTATATGTTTTAATACTATATAGAGTACACCTCTATGAGGCTATTAAAGGGGCATGCTATTTTCCGATGGGGAACTTGGCGGATGACAATTAAGGCTCGTGGCAGAATACAAAAATTCTACGATTATCATTAAAGGAGTAATATACTATAGAATTAAGCAGTCCTTTAACAATAATTCTTTATTAATTGACGAATAAAAAGTGAAACAAAACACACTGTGTATATTTAACATTATTAAACACTAGAAGTATTACTTCCCAGAAGTTTTTAAGTAAAATTTAACACTAGAAAAATTGCTCGGTAGTTTAAAATAAAATTCGAAAAATGGCAATAAATATTTAAGTTAAATTATAAATATACCGGTTCTTATAAACTCATAGGACACAATTACTTGCATTCTCAAATCCCGATGTACGTGGGTCAAGCCGCTGGAAATAACTATCGTAACGCTACTTTTAGGATTCAAATCAATAACAAGTAACTATCAGAAAATTTACATGAAAATAAAACATTACTAGAAGAGATATTAAAGTAAAGTAAGCAGAATCTAACAGGAAAGTAATATATCCATAGATACCCCAAAGAATAAACCTGTGTAAGATTTGAGGAATCTATCAAGAAAATGGAAATATTGAAAAAGAAAACAATAACCTGGAACGTTATTGGAAGAGAAGAAAACCCAGCGAATGAGATACAATAGATAGCGAAGTTAGGAATTGAATTGAACAACAGCCTGTGGTATCGTGGAAAATAATGATTATGTGAGACAAGAAGAGGTAGCAAAAATATATCCAAAGTTAAGGAATACCTTTTTGTGACAGAATTCCTGCGAATGTAATTGAAAAGGGACTTTGGTGGAATAGCAAAATTATTCTTGTACTGCAGCGCAGTACGGTCACATCTACAGGACTCTTACATGGAACCATTTACACACATACACATAATTTTATCATATAAGTTCTAAATAACTGCACCGTACGTGATAAAAATGGTTTTTGCTCTGTCGATAAGAAGGGATAGTTACCACAGAATATTAGATAATTGTAACTATTAATCAGATCGACTTGTAAGTGCAAATACTTTCATGTAATATTTCAGGTCGGTATTTGAAGTGAAATAATATGCATATCATCAATCATCATCAATCACTACTGATCTGCATTTAGGACAGTCGCCCAGGTGGCAGATTGCCTATCTGTTGTTTTCCTAGCCTTTTCGTAAATGATTTCAAAGAAATTGGAAATTTATTGAACATCTCCGTTGGTAATTTATTCCAATCCCTAACTCTCCTTCCTATAACCGAATATTTGCCCCAATTTTTCCTCTTGAATTCCAACTTTATATTCATATTGTGATCTTTCCTACTTTTAAAGATACCACTCAAACTCATTCGTCTACTGATGTCATTCCACGCCATCTCTAAACTGACAACTCGGAACATACCGCTTAGTCGAGCAGCTCGTCTCCTTTTTCCCAAGTCTTCCCAGCCCAAACTTTGCAACATTTTTGTAACGCTTCTCTTTTGTCGCACCCAGAACAAATAGAGCTGCTATTATTTGGCTTTTTTCCAGTTCCTGAATAAATTAATCCTTTTGAGGGTCCCGTACACTGGAACCATGCTCTACTTGGGGTCATACCAGAAACTAATATGCCCTCTTCTTTACATCGTTACTACAACCCCAAAATACACTCATAACCATGTGAAGAGATCTGTACCCTTTATTTACAATCATATTTATGTTATTACCCCAATGAAGATCTTTCTTTATATTAAGACCTAGGTACTTACAATGATCCCCAAAGGGAGATTTCACCCCATCAACGCAGTGATTAAAACTGAGAGGACTTTTACTATTTGTGAAACTCACAACCTGACTTTTAACCACGTTTATCATACCATTGCCTACTGTTCACCTCACAACATTATCGAGATCATTTTGCAGTAGCTCACAATCTTTTTAATTTATTTATTACTCTGTACAGTATAACATCATCTGCAAAAAGCCCTATATCTGATTCTACTGCATCACATACACACACACACACACACGCACACACACACACACACACACACACCGAGACACACACACACACACACACACACACATATATATATATATAAGAAAACTTAAAGGTCCAATCATTCTGCCTTGGGTAATTCCCCTCTTAACAATTACAGGGATAGATAAAGCTTCACCTACTCTAATTCTCTGAGTTCTGTTTTCTAGAAACATAACCACCCATTCAGTCACTCTCTTGTCAAGTCTAATTGTACTCATTTTTGCAAGTAGTCTCCCATGATCTACCCTATCAAATGCCTTAGCTGGGTCAATCGCGATACAGTCCAATTGACCCGCTGAATCCAGGATATCTGCTATACCTTGCTGGAATCCTACAAGTTGATTTTGGGTGGAATAACCTTTCCAAAATCCAAACTGCCTTCTATCAAAACAGTTATTAATTTCGCAAACATGTCTATTATAATTAGAAAGAATGCTTTCCCAAACCTTACATGCAATCCATGTCAAACTGACTGGCCTGTAATTTTCAGTTTTATGTCTATCACCCTTTCCTTTATACACAGGGGCTACTATAGCAACTCTCCATTCATTTGATATAGCTACTTCATGCAAACAATAAACAAATTAGTTCAGATATGGTACTATATCCCAACCCATTGTCTTTAGTAGTGCCTATATCCCCCGAAACCTTATCAATTCCAGCTGCATTTCTAGTTCAACTTTTTATCTTACAGTTAATGTCATTGTTGTAATAAGTAAATTTTAATACTTCTTTGGTATTAGTAACCTCCTCTATCTGGACATTATCCTTGTATCCAACAATCTTTACATACTGCTGACTGAATATTTCTGCCTTTTGAAGATCCTCGCATACACACTCCCCTTTTCCATTAATAATACCTGGAATATTCTTCTTGGAACCTGTTTATTCCTTAATAGATTCAACTTCCTAATAAGTTCCTTCAATTTCTCCCTACTTCCAATCTCCTATAAGGATGATCCGAAGCATAATAAAAACTGAATATGAAAATAAATGACGGTTTAAGTCATGGAACCCTTAAGGGGTTCAAGGTGGGAAGAAAGCGAGGGCCGACCAAGGAGAAAGCAGCTACAATTTTCCTCATATTTGCACGATGATATACGATAGTCATATGTCCTAGAAAGCATGACACTCGATGTAACGTGTAGCGCGCACAGGGCGATGGGACTGCAGTAGTGAGTCAGGCAACTTTAGCGCTGGGAGTGGGAAATACTGGAACACGCGCAATTACTCTCCCGACCTGTCACCGTGTAATTTTTACTTCATTCCCAAAGTGAAAAATTGGAGAAGATTTGGGACAATACCGGCGCTTTGAAACATGAGACTGAAAAATTCACACATGTTGAGGCGGCTGCTATCCGAGGTTCACCGCACCATTGTCAACGTGTTGTGAACACTCTAGGGGAGTGCTTTGAGGTTTTGCCATAAAGGCTACTGTACTCTCTGAGAATAAACAGGACTTCATGGCTGTCAGTTTCCTCGCTGTATATTCTACACCTGGCAAACCTACTCGGCTTTATTCATACAGTACACAGCATGCGCTCCGAACTCCAATTTCTACATTTCCATTCGTCTGGTAGATCCTGCATTCGTGCGAAAAAAACAGTTGCCCTCAATTTTTGCTCCAATGCTCGTATTATGGAATATAAATTCAATTAAGCTTTTTCGTCCCATGAATATTTCAAATGTTGGTAATAATCGGAGTGTTCCTAGAATGCAGTCTTTTTCAGGTATTACATCAAAGTACTTGTACTGTAGCTTTTTATATTTTCCACAATCACCTGTTCTCCAATTAAATCTGATGGCCCACTGGTAGCAGACTAAGACTTTACAGTGGCTGACGGAATACTATTTATTTTTATTCCACCCATCAGAGACCAATGAAATGAAATCCAGAATAATGAAAAAAAATAGTCGGCGATGGACACTGGATTATTCTGTTCTTCCTTAATGTAAATTTCTGAGGTATTGAAAGTCATATAATTCTACACTTTAAGGAGAAAATCGTGGTTTATTTAACCAGAAACTATTGTGATAATTGACGCACCGACAATCAAATGTTCAATCAGAGATTTTGTAATATACTGTTAAATTATAATGAGTGTCCTCAAAGCCCGTAAGGTTACGGTGCTAAGTTGCAAACAGATCAAACAGAATTTAGTCAGTAAAGTGATTGATTACCTCATGATATTGAATATAGATCAGTTTACGGATACAAATCATTAAGTCCACATAGGTGGCCACACGTTGTTACATTTTGCCAGCACCTTGATCAGGTGAGTTTTTGAAGGGTTTTTATAAATTTTCCATTCTTAGGGATATATTTCAGACTTATAGGTCTAGAGCTTTTGGCAACATTAAGAATTAAAAGGAGGCCGAAGTGTAAAAGCTTACTTCCTCCCAATTGGGTCTGATTAGAGAAACTGTACATAGGAATCCCATCGATATTACTTATGCCAAAATACTACTCACTCATAATGAGGAAATTGATGGCACTCCAGTTGTTGAGGTCGGTGATTTCAAAGCTACCCTTAACAAGAACCTGTTGAAAAAAAAGTCATGATTTTCTTGCAATCCGACGTATGGGTTTTACACGAGGATGAGTGTACCTGAAGTTCGTCATACGATGTCGTCCATACTTCATCGCCCCGATCAATCTTAAAGAAGGAAATGAGGTTGCATGGCTTACAGAAGGCATTTTATGATGATGAACAACAGACATCGGACAGAGTTTGACCGGTAAAGCAGGGAAAGCGACTGGTTTCCTGCTTCGATATATTGTTCAACCTGTGGTGACTACATGTTACGACACGATACTGTTTGAAAGTGGCGTGGAAAACGATATGGATTGATGGAATGTACTTTGATGCTGATGGAGGAAATCACATTTCATGACACAATGTCGTACTGATGCTGATGACATCGTACGATTGGAATTGTCAGATGTAAAGAACATAAATTTTATTTATAAAATCTCTGTTGTTGTAGAGTTAAAAAATAGGAACAATATAAAACTTTATAGACGAAGTAAAGTAACTTAACGAATTTTTACTTGTTTTGCATAGACAGTTAAGTTGCAGTTTTTGAAATTGGTACCATATTTGTCGCATGGCTCACATGCAAATAATAATTAAAATCTGTGTCACATGCCCCAAAACCAACCTATATAACAATGCATTTAATTTATGGAAATTGATCCGAAACCGAAAATAGCTCTACTGTTAAATTTAAAATAAGTGACTTAACAACTTCTGATTCTCGGTTGTGGCTACTCCAACCACTACACTTATACCTTCATATCTTCCACACAATATAAATAACATTTGTTTGAGCGCCAGTTGCTTTTTTAAGAAAAACAACAAAATTCGGTAGAGCATACCTCTTATATCAATTATCTCAAGGCGTGAGGTGATAAACTCACATATCTGGCAATATACAGGGATATGGATCAGGAAAATATTAAATTACTGTTGCATTTCCACAATTGAGGATTGTACATGGAACTGGAATCACTTATTATAATTAAAATAAAACTGAGTTTATGACTATAATTTACGTCACAATGAACAATCATTGACGTCTTTTAATTTAACAAAAGAAATATATCGTGAGATTTGCGGTACTAATAAAAGGAAAATTTAATCTAAACAAAAAAAAACTATTGGCATGAACTTGAAGTGAGATGTGATATCGCCGCTGATTACATTCTTCTTCATGTTATGAATGCATAACATGTCTGATGCTTTAATTACCTGATGTCGGCATACACCGCTGTTGAACTTGAAATTCTTGGGAAAACCTCTGAGCTGAAGTCGGGAGCCGTCTGCTGTTATCTTCTTATATAACAAGGAGTTGGCCTACATACCATGTACGCGTGTAGGGAGCTCCAATGTAATTACGTCCACTCAATATATTATAAGAAATTGGAAAATATTATTGAAACATCTTGTGAAGTCCATCCTCACAAGAAGATGATGTTTCTTTATCTGCATAGTACCCGTCTCTGCTCGGATACAACCACCACTTGTAGACCTCCTCGATGATTACAAGACCTCTTGAAAACACAACTCTTAGCTCTGACCATCACACTAAGACCACTTCTTCCATTTGATACATCTGACTGTTACATATGATCTGAACAATATGAACTGCTTATGAACTGAATACCTCTCCCCACCGTTGCATCGACTTATATATAACCTCGCGATGACGACTCATCTCCCTACTCACTGTTCATCCCTTCCACTTCAACATACAGTAGCTGGCGAATACTGACACTTGGTCGCAATCACGTGCCCACGCACTGATGTCATCAGTCATGTGTCGTCTAAGCGTACCCAAGCGGATTGAGAATGACTATGCTGAATGCGTCACCGGGAAATCTACTTGCACAGTTAAACATAGCCTCGATTGCAAAATACTATGCCAGCTCATCTAGCCAGAGTTACAAGCCACAGCATGACAATGTGAAACCAACAAATCTCACTTACTACAATACAGAATAATTACAAACAAATTTCACTTAACCTATGATTAAATACAATAATATACGTGATACCTAATTATTACAGTCTAAATGATGAGAAACAGAATATATAAAATCTAATGAATCGGGTTAATAATAATAATAATAATAATAATAATAATAATAATAATAAAAATGATAATAATAACAATAATAAATACTGAATGGAATCTGTAACCCTGTTGTACGGTTACACAGTGCCTCATACAAGAATTAAACAGAATATCTTCTTCAACATTTCAGATTGATAATATAATTTTTTTGACTCTTATAACGAATAATCGCCACCATCATCTCCATCAGTGATTAAAGAAAATATTGAATGAGGAGGGAGTGTAACTACAGCAATCTTTTGAACTTTAGAATGTAGAGCTCAGTGGTTTTCAATGTCTCAGTAAATGTTTTAGAGCACCTACGCTTCTTAATAACAATCCAATCATAGTCCGAAGACGGTTCGATAATGTAGAGACATAACGTTTTTCTGAAAGGCAGGTTAGCACAATGTTGACGTCATAGGCAGTTATCGATTTTTCTACGGGAATAATCAAAGCGCACACATTTTAATAGTTATTTTCACTGTTTGAAAGTTTGAAAAGTGAATAATTTGAATAGGGGGGCTACTTGAACAAGTTCAGGCAGCTTAATTTATTATGTATTGAACAGTCACAATAAATGAATTTGTTCTTCTTCTTCCTCTTCTCCTTCATCTATTATTATTATTATCATGATCGAATACACTGCAATTGGGTGATATCCTGGCAGCAAGGTCTGCATGCAATAGTAATAGCATACCAAAGAATTTAAAAGAAAACCTAAATATCATACCAACTACTGGAAGAAATGAGAGCAATACAATACATTTTTTATATATAAATCCCTATTCTGTCTGTCATTCACAGCGATTAGGAAAAGACGAGACTGTTTTATCAGCTGAAATTCGCACCAGATTCATGTTGTTAACACTACAAGAAAAATACAACGTAAGTTTCACAACCACGAACTTCGTACTTTTTAAATAAAATGATACGTCTGAAGCTTCGCTGTAGGTGATTGTCAACGGGCACAGATTAACATAGAGATGGCGACACGCACTAAAATGCATTAGATCGCTGAGGCCATGATTTGTGCCCGTCGCCATATTAGCAACATCGTCTGTGCGCCAAGGGACACGCGTGACCGCCATATTTTTTGGGATATATTATTATAGATTATTGCTCAAGTTACTGCATTCAGTATTATTACTTGACTGTATTGAGAAGTTGCAACAAAAATGAAGCTACGGACTTAGGGAAGAAATCAAAATTATACATATAAATGGCGAGAAATTGAACATGACAGTCAAATTAGCTGCAGCAGTTTTGAACCACTTCTAACGACTTCAAATATAAGTGCCAGAAGGATTTATGTCTCCATTCTTTTCCCGAACCCTTTTAATTTAATCTACTCCTTGGCCCAAAATCAACATATTTATACCAAAATGCTGTAGAGCCTAAATATACTGAATGGCTTCTAAAACTCATCAGTGGAGAACTAGGCCAGAATTGCATTGATATTTGGTAAAATCAAATTCCAAAAATATTTAATTGATCTTTCTTCGCTTCAAAATGAGATTTTTTCTTTTTCAAAAGTAGGAGAACCCCTTAAAATCATCAACCAACAAGTTCTTAACATTCCGAAAGGTGATAAAATAACGTACTTTAGAAGTGACTCCGCAGAATGCCATGTTTATGAAGCAGTCATTTAGTTTTCCTGAAACTCTTCATCCTCCATGCATGTCACCTCACAAGATAGACAAAAAGGTTACATGCGTTCTTAATATTGTTCTTCACAATCTTGTGCAATGGAACGAGTTCGATTGTGGTATAGCCGGATTAAAATATTGTTCATGCAGAAATTCAGACGGGCTCAGCTTCAGGAAGAACGTTTTTTATTCCGAGAATAAATTTGAAATTTCGGACATACCACTGCTTCTTAAACGGAGGCTATGTTTCCTGAATTTAGCCTTCTCTGTCACAGGATACAAGTCCGAGGGACAAATTTTATGAAATTTTACGTAGATTTCGGATGAATTTCCACTGATTTCCACTCCAGCGTTTACCTATCAATAACTGTAGGCCTATGTAGTGCAGATTTCTCAAGAATTTGCAGATCCGTAAACGTCAAAGTACACTTCCAACTACAATATCGCACTCAGTATGGTTCATAAGGAAACGTAAAAATTCCTGTTACGATTCTGTACAATCGACATATATGTAACGACGGAAGTGTAACTTTCATTCCAAATATATATTCAGCTGTTCATTTCAAATTACATTTTACGTACTAATTTTGACTGTCGAAGGCAGGCTTACATAACAGCATCAAAATAACAACGAAGAATGAAGAAGGAAAGAAAATTGCCGGGCTGAGTGGCTCGAGCTCAGTTTAGAAGGTTCGTTTCTGGTCTAAAATACGTCAGCCCCTTATCGGTAGATTTACTCGCACGTAAGAGAACTCCTTAGGGACAAAATTCCGGCATTTCAGCGTTTGCAAAAATCGTAAAAAATAGTTAGCGGGACGTAAAACCAGTAACGATATTATTATTGTTATTTTTAATTATTATTAGAAGAGAAAAATACCGTACAAGAAAACGAGCAACCGAAATCACATATACGTACGTACGTACGTGTTAGTCTCGTTCCTTGGTACGGGGTCGGGGATGAGATGAGATGAATTTACATGGCATTTTTGAACGGCTTGGTGTCTTCCCGATGATTTCCTCAGTCGAGGAGCTAATGAAGTTGACATAAATGATGGTGAATGAATTTGGGTAAGGAGGCAGACGGAGTTTGGTGTAGCTTATGAATAGGAACTGCCCCAGCATTTGCCTGAAAGGGAAAATTGGATATCACAGAAACCAATTCTCAGGATTGCCAACGGTGAGTGGCTCTATAACCGTAGGGTGTTTACACAGGCGGCCACTCGGCTCGCAAAAACCTAAAAAACATAAAATTTAGTTACAAGTAGTGGAGGATTCGTGCTTACAAGCTATCGTATGGGAAACCACATGAGATATATATAAAATAACTGAAGATATCCTGTAAGAGGTATATTTATTATAATTCCGTCACCCAGGAATGCACACATGCATTACAGAGTAAAACTTAAAAACCCTATTGAAAGTATTGAACAAAATAATTAGCCTACAACGGAATCACAAAAAGGATTCTAAATGAAATATTTCATATACCTTAATACTGCGATTTAGCAGTACTCTTTCTGACTTCTAGCTTAACATAGTATCAACTCCATGACGTATAAATTTACATAAAATTTACAAGGTAGTTTCTTGAAGCACCCGACGTTTTTGAAAAGGTTCTACGACTGCTGAAGGTAATGCATTCCAACTATCAATTCCCAGATTTGCAAAGTAATATTTATAATAGTTTTTTCTGTGGTGATCCTTTCAAATTAGGTGAATGACTGATCGACCTTACTTATCTGACAGTCAATTGTACAATTTTCCAAGTTACCTCATTGGTATGGGAAATGTACATGGCTCATGTGCATACTTGCTTAACGTCTCCTCTCCCCCTTCCACGTTTCTCCGTCATTCTTGTCGAGCTACTTCTAGGTTTGAAATCATTTCTTGCTAACCTTACAACGTTTCGCTATACCATCCCAAGTTCATTAATAAGCCCTTTCAGGTACGGATCCAGTACGGCCACTCCATATTCCTGCATTGCCTTCACGAATGATAGAAAGCTCAGTGCTTTCACCTGGAACCTGCTTTCTTTAAGCAACGTCAGAGGGAAACGTAAGGATTTGTGCGCTTTGATAATATTACAGCGAGTGCCCTCTTTTAGACATTTTTTATCTATATTCCTAGATCTTAACTTGAGGCTCTCAACACAACAGCGTCCGATCCAATGAAAGCCCACTTGTCTTTGTTTCCCCCTATTCTCTCTTGTACAGGCACTGTGGCACAAAGGATTTTAATCTCATGAAAGCTTAGAATTATTTACATAATCATATGTGAAATTTCTCTAAGGAAAAGTCAAATGATCATAAATATGTCAATAAATGAGACTCAAATTAATAAAGTTACTTGGATATAACAAATCGTTTCTGAGAGTCATTTGTATGGAATTTGGAGTCTACAAGTGTAGGATTCAGCGCATCGATAGGGGGAACCTGACTCATGGCCTATGAAACTAGCACGAATAAAATAATTTCTCTAGAGTATGATGAGGTGTGCTCTCAGATAAAGGGCCTTCTTTACGTCCCTGAGGAATCATTTTCATCCATCAATACTTCACACCACAGCCTGCACCGTTGCTAGGTAACATCACGTCATTCATTTTGTATCGCTAATTTCGTGACGCAAATTTTCAGTTGACCGGATAATTCAGCCGCGCCTGACATTTCATGCTGTCAGGCATCCCGCCGAACGTCACTGGTGTCGTTATGGTCTATTCTCCTTTGCCGTAAACCAAGCAAAAATCGCCTTTAATCACTCACTAGACCATTACCTTTGCAAAAACATGTTCCGTATGCGGCACACATTTACACAATGCATCAAACTGTCATACGGTTAAGTAAAAAATACGTGACACTTATGAGCTTTCAGTAGGGTATTAATGAATGCTAGAAGCGATGGCGTACTGATAGAAAACGTGTGTACATATGTGAAGCGGAAGTAGTAGTCCATCTAGTATGCTTTCTGGAAACCTACTTGCTGGAGTCGCTGTGGTGTCGTAGGTTATGTGCGGTGCTGTTAATACAGCTGCGTTTGGTAGGTGGGTTCGATCTCACTTGAGTCTGTACATTTCATTCAAATTTTGTACTTCGAGAATCATCCACACATCGAATGTGTCCGAATGCCCTCACGTCGTAGATGATTTAATAATTAATTAATTAACTAATTAATTTTGGCACTGTTCTAGGCCATTAGGACTGCTTATGTGGATATTTTATAAGCAGGGCTGGACGAGGATAGAATGGTTGGGGTTTTTGAATCCGCTTGACTGAGCAACAGCCTGTTAGTGCAGTAAGTGTTCGAATATATGGCCTTCTGCAGTAATGCACGTTTCAGCACGCCGTTGAACTGCCATTCGGGCTCTTTGTAGCATTGTAGGTGTTACGGATTCACAGGTTTCTGTAATAAGGTTTCGAAGGCTTTCAGGATTTTCCGGCTCCTGAGCGTACATTACATCCTTCAAATAGCCCCATAGGATGAAGTCCAGTGGCGTCAATTCGGGCGATCTAGCAAGCCAGATGATAGGTCCTCCGCTTCCTATCCATCAACCAGGATGTGAAACACTCAGGTAGTTGCGAACATCTGCTGACATGTGAGGGGGAGCTCCGTCTTGTTGATACCACATGGCTACACGCTCACCCAGGGGCACATCCTCTAGCAGCAATGGTAGTTTGTCTTGAAGAAACTGTTGGTATCCGGCTCCTGTCAAATGATCCTCAAAGAAATATGGTCCAATTAGGTGATCACCCAATATACCGGTACCACACCAGATATTTACTCCCCGTCGTGCCTGAAATGCTGCCTGCCTTACCCAGTGGGGATTTTCAACACTGTAGTAGTGCATATTATGACGATTCACAGAGCTATTATTATGAAAGCGTGCCTCGTCAGAAAATAAAATGTGAGAGACAAACTCTGGATCATTTGCCACTTGCGCCAGTATCCACGCACAGAAATCCACACGAGTTTCGAAATCTCGTCCGTGGAGTTCCTGATGTAGTTGCAGGTGATACGGATGAAAAAAACTGGAATGCAATAACCTTACAACGGACGACTGGCTGATAGTAACCTGTTGTGCTGCTGACCGGGTACTCATGTGAGGATTCTCCCGGAAACTGTCCAAAACCAAATGAGCAGTTCCACCGGACATAACTGGTGCTTCTCAAACAGGACTTGTTCGGGAAAGTGACGAAGTTATACGCAAACGTCGTTCCACCCTCCTAAACGTATTTGCGCTTGGTCGTCGTCTGTGTGTAAATCTTTCCCGGTACAGGCGCTGTGCTTCCTGTGCGTTCTGTCGTACTTGGCCCTAGATGAGGAGCATGTCAACATACATAGCGAAGAAATGACCAGGACTGTTAGGCTGCATCAAGTGTCAGGCCACTACACATTCAACATCCATGCTATTGGTCGAATGTGACACGAATGGCCTCTTATTTGATCCTCGATGTTTAAAATGTGAATTAAGAAAGTCATCGCTCGTGGGATCCGAACCCACCTACCAACGCAACATGCGTCAACATGTCTGTGGTTAGTCCACTACACCACGGTTACTGCTGCCTGCAGTTTATCAGAAAGCTTACTTGGTGTAAAACTACGTCCCGCTTCACAATCTAATACACATTTTCTATCAGTATGCCATCGCTGTCCGCCTCTGTGGTGTAGTGGTTAGCCTGATTAGCTGCCACCCCCGGAGGTCCGGGTTCGATTCCCGGCTCTGCCACGAAATTTGAAATGTGGTACGAGGGCTGGAACGGGGTCCACTCAGCCTCGGGGGGTCAACTGAGTAGAGGTGGGTTCGATTCCCACCTCAGCCATCCTGGAAGTGGTTTTCCGTGGTTTCCCACTTCTCCTCCAGGCAAATGCCGGGATGGTACCTAACTTAAGGCCACGGCCGCTTCCTTCCCTCTTCCTTGCCTGTCCCATCCAATCTTCCCATCCCTCCACAAGGTCCCTGTTCAGCATAGCAGGTGAGGCCGCCTGGGCGAGGTACTGGTCATTCTCCCCAGTTGTATCCCCGACCCAAATCTGAATCTCCAGGACACTGCCCTTGAGGCGGTAGAGGTGGGATCCCTCGCTGAGTCCGAGGGAAAACAGATTACGAACGAACGATGCCATCGCTTTCAGCGATGATTTCATAACGAAATCGAAAGCTTATAATTGGCATGTACATTTTACATAACCGCATGACAGTTTGATGTATTGTGTAAATACCTGTCGCATACAGGTTTTCTAAAATTATTTTTTAATACAAAAGCCGTGCAGTGCTACCGCAGTAAGTGCTAGGTGACTGTAGCTTGGTATACGTCAAAGAAAGTTCGACCATCAACCCACTGAGGTTCGTTGGGGTGCCTAAAAGCAGAAACGTCAGGTGCGGCTGACTAACCCGGTATTCATGTCAAAAATTAATTCATTGTTCAGTGCCCACTTATCCAGTGCGTTTTATAGACAGGTATGGATGGCATTAGATTATTTAGTATAAAACATATAGGTTCATAGGTTCGATTTTTGAAAGCAAATGTGAAACAGAGTACCATTCATCGTGCGCAATTGACTCTTTGTCATGTAGAAGAAAAATAGAAAGGGAACGAGAGAGATGTGCAATAACCTTCAAGATTATCCGAATGATATGATCAGGAGTGAAACAGAGGCAGAAAATTGTACCACTGTCAAAGTGTTGATACAAACAAAACCAATGATACATTAGAAACTGTGGTTATGTATTACTTCATTGAACTTGGACAGACACTGTGCTACAAAAGATTACTTAATATTATGAAAACCTGGATTAATTTGTAATAATGCTGAAGAGCAATATGTACAGAGAGTAACCGCACCCCTTCAAGATTTAATGGAGTACATATATATTGGTAACGTTGTAATATGTTACCAAATTATTGAACCAGTCCGCCTCGGTAGTGTAGTGGTTAGTGTGATTAGCTGCCACCCTCGGAGGCCCGGGGTCGATTCCCGGCTCTGCCCAGAAATTTGAGAAGTGGCACGAGGGCTGGAACGGGGTCCACTCAGCCTCGGGAGGTCAACTGAGTAGAGGTGGGTTCGATTCCCACCTCAGCAATCCTGGAAGTGGTTTTTCGTGGTTTCCCACTTCTCCTCCAGGCAAATGCCAGGATGTTACCTAACTTAAGGCCACGGCCGCTTCCTTCCCTCTTCCTTGTCTATCCCTTCCAATCTCCCCCCCCCCCCGCAAGGCCCCTGTTCATCATAGCAGGTGAGGCCGCCTGGGCCAGGTACTGGCCATCCTCCCCAGTTGTATCCTACGACCCAGAGTATGAAGCTCCAAGACACTGCCCTTGAGGCGGTAGAAGTGGGATCCCTCTCTGAGTCCGAGGGAGAAACCAACCCTGGAGGGTAAGCAGATTAAGAAAGAAAAAAAGAAAGAAAGATTATTGGACCATCCGCTGAGTTCAAAAGGATAACACTCCAAATCATACATAAATTTAAAATCTGAACACATTTCAAAAATATTCTTCGATATACAATATTTATCATACATAAAATCAGTTTTTAACTCTTCTCTCTACAGTTTTGACGTAGTAAACTCATCCTATCGCTAATTGTTTATTATATCATATTTAACGTAATGTGATGTCCTAACTTAATTATACTTCTGTTTCACCGTCGCTACATTGTAATGAGCAAAAATTAATTAAAATTACATTAATTAATTTTGTTTGTGAATTATTTTAATAACTGATTTGTCCATAATCATTTGTGGAATAAATTTAC
This sequence comes from Anabrus simplex, assembly GCF_040414725.1. NCBI lineage: Eukaryota > Metazoa > Arthropoda > Insecta > Orthoptera > Tettigoniidae > Anabrus > Anabrus simplex. Next base: position 1,212,012,063 of record NC_090265.1, on the reverse strand, counting down.
ATAATATATGCATCGATGTCAGTATTCTATTGGTTGACTTCCCACGGCAATGATGGTTAATTATCCCCGGGCAAGGAGCGTTTTATTCAGGCATCAAAATGCTGAATTAAATAATTATCACAAAATGAACATCTGATATGAGTTACATTTTGATAATGTTAAAATTCGTTAATAATGTATTTTCTCCCGATGTATAGATCTACTGGACCAGAAATTCCAATAGTATTCTGCAAGATGATTTGAAGTATTCAGCAATGATTGACTGGAGGAGTCCTCGGACCTGCATGTAATACCCATGATTTGAAATCCCCTCACTATTCGCAGCTATAAGCCAGGTGGTTGGTATCTGCATTTTTTATTTGTGGAGAGTCCTGTCAGTAGATTTACAGGTACATTTCTTTAAAAAGTTTTAACTTGATGGACAGGTATTGTTGGGCTTCTGTGAGACTACCTTAAAAAATTATCGTCAATCATCAATCACCATGAGACCAAATTCAAACCAATTTAAGCTGTACATCACTGCATTTCCTGAATGGAACTGCCTCACTTTATTGCTTAGTAATAAAGTTGTTCCCCGTTTATTATTATTATCATTATTATTATTATTATTATTATTATTATTATTATTATTATTATTATTATTATTATTATTATTATTATTATCACCATCTCGCTTTGGCCAACCTTTGACCAGATCATTTCAACTGTTTTCGTCTTCGTCCATGTTCTCTTACTTTATTCCAGTACTCCTGCAAACGTGTTGAGTGCTTATCTTCAACTCTGTAATCGTACAGTAATCAAACCTCGGATGCAAGGGACATATCAAACATTGTAATTAAAATACAGTATTCATAATGAATATGTGAATCAAATACTTATAGGGTGGCAGTAATAATGTACTCGGTGAATAATAATTAATATATGGTTGTTTTGTAGCATATATGTAAAATATTATGAAGTTTTAAGTCTGCATGTACAGGCCAAGTTAGAGTAAACCTATGTAAAGGTAGCTCTTAGTGTCGTAACAAGGAAAATATGTTGAAAAATAAGTCATACGGTTAAAACTAACAAATATAATTCTCAAAAAATCTTTCGACATTCCTCTGAATGACGGAAGACAGTCCGGTCATATACCTGTAAGATATACACTGACTGACAGAGCAAATGCAACACCAAGAAGGAGTGGTTCGAAAGGGATGAAAGTTGGGGAAATAACAGAGGCGGCACGGACGAATAATTGATGTTTATTTCAAACCGATATGCATTTTACACAATGCGCACGGCATCGACTCAGTAGGATGTAGGACCACCGCGAGCGGCGATGCACGCAGAAACACGTCGAGGTACAGAGTCAATAAGAGTGCGGATGGTGTCCTGAGGGATGGTTCTCCATTCTCTGTCAACCATTTGCCACAGTTGGTCGTCCGTACGAGGCTGGGGCAGAGTTTGCAAACGGCGTCCAATGAGATCCCACACGTGTTCGATTGGTGAGAGATCCGGAGAGTACGCTGGCCACGGAAGCATCTGTACACCTCGTAGAGCCTGTTGGGAGATGCGAGCAGTGTGTGGGCGGGCATTATCCTGATGAAACAGAGCATTGGGCAGCCCCTGAAGGTACGGGAGTGCCACCGGCCGCAGCACATGCTGCACGTAGCGGTGGGTATTTAACGTGCCTTGAATACGCACTAGAGGTGACGTGGAATCATACGCAATAGCGCCCCAAACCATGATGCCGCGTTGTCTAGCGGTAGGGCGCTCCACAGTTACGCCGACGCCACACTCGTCTGCGGTGACTATCACTGACAGAACAGAAGCGTGACTCATCGGAGAACACGACGTTCCGCCATTCCCTCATCCAAGGCGCTCTAGCCCGGCACCATGCCAGGCGTGCACGTCTATGCTGTGGAGTCAATGGTAGTCTTCTGAGCGGACGCCGGGAGTGCAGGCCTCCTTCAACCAATCGACGGGAAATTGTTCTGGTCGATATTGGAACAGCCAGAGTGTCTTGCACATGCTGAAGAATGGCGGTTGACGTGGCGTGCGGGGCTGCCACCGCTTGGCGGCGGATGCGCCGATCCTCGCGTGCTGACGTCACTCGGGCTGCGCCTGGACCCCTCGCACGTGCCACATGTCCCTGCGCCAACCATCTTCGCCACAGGCGCTGCACCGTGGACACATCCCTATGGGTATCGGCTGCGATTTGACGAAGCGACCAACCTGCCCTTCTCAGCCCGATCACCATACCCCTCGTAAAGTCGTCTGTCTGCTGGAAATGCCTCCGTTGACGGCGGCCTGGCATTCTTAGCTATACACGTGTCCTGTGGCACACGACAACACGTTCTACAATGACTGTCGGCTGAGAAATCACGGTACGAAGTGGGCCATTCGCCAACGCCGTGTCCCATTTATCGTTCGCTACGTGCGCAGCACAGCGGCGCATTTCACATCATGAGCATACCTCAGTGTGGTCAGTCTACCCTGCAATTGGCATAAAGTTCTGACCACTCCTTCTTGGTGTTGCATTTGCTCTGTCAGTCAGTGTATAATAATCAACAGACACAGTAGACTGAGATGTTCCGTATATCTTTCAAACTATTGCTTGAAGGGCCATGCAATATACAAATATTTGAGTGAATGAGTAATTAATGGACCAAGCCTGTATAAGGGTGCCCTTGATAGCCTACCGACTTTCTTCTAAGCCCGTGCGGTGTGTAAGACTGCTATTTAAAGAGAGAGCACCCGTATAGTGGTTTATCTTCAATTGTCTTACCTGACTATTATTCTGCTGTAACCGTCACGCATCGTCTCTTTGGTTGTGGCGTAGTTGTAAGTGCGACGATAGCACAGTGTATATACGGTGTTAATTTAACCTATTCTTGATTAAACATTCCATCTATAGTATGTGCATTATCAGTGCAAGAAGTGCTAGAGACAAGTTTGGATATTTGTATATAGTCTTGCACATTTAAGTAGACAACGGTTCATTAAATGGGTCTACATTACGAGCATACAGCTGGGGTCTAACTAGTGTGATTGGTAGATAATGTGAGACACTATCTCAGGATGACAAAAGGTTAATCAACAAGCGTTAGAAGTGTGATATTGAGGTATTCAATACCATTGTGTGTACGAGGTGTAAATTCTCTGGATATAAAATATTGCGCCATTGTATGGAGCGAAATATAATCTCAGCACCAACAGATGTAGCACTGGACTCGAAGATGTGTATCATCTGAACCGAGTGGTATTATTATGATAGGAGAGTATCTACGGAAATTGGATACGCCTTGTAATGTTAGGAGTGTCATCGCACCTAACTAACAATAGCGAAAAATAACAACATACTTTTAACGCAATTATTTACATGAAAGCAGTGTGGCTTAGATGGTGTACAGCTGAAGGGTATGCAACATTAGTGTATGCATTGAATTATATAAAAAGTATATTATTCAACACAAATTTTTTGGTAAATAGGATGATAAACCTTTGCAAGATATCCCCACCTTATTTATATTAGTCCACCGGGTGCTAAAGTGAAATAATTAATTTGGATGTGGTCAGCCCCTAATCCACCCCTGAGGAATAAACAGAGCTCATAGTAAGTAATACTTGTATTTATTTTGTAACATGGTTAAATTGGCATTCAACGAGATCTTCGTCACCGAGTTTGATCGAGATTATATGTAAAAATAATTTTATTACAATTAATGAGTACATATATTAGGGGATGGATGTTATTCCCCTATAGTGATATTAATTCATTTCCGCAAAATGAGTGACAAATTAATTAATATTGGAATTAAATTCAGTTAAGATTTTATAATTAGTGTTCGTCTTACCAATCCCCTTTTTTTCCTGTCTTTAATTTTGGGGTTCTTCCTTGATATTCCTATGAGATTGATTTTTCTCTGTTAGAAAATTCCACTTTTGAATGTTTTGGTGTGTGATTCTTAAATTTTCTCACTTCATGTAGGTCATTCTCTACCTCAGTGGGCAGTTCACCTTGGTTTTCTTATCTACAAAGTAGTTTAAAATTCGGTTGGTTGATCTCCCTGAATAGGTGACCTTAAAAGGTAATCGTGCTATTACAAATTGCATTAATAATAATAATAATAATAATAATAATAATAATAATAATAATAATAATAATAATAATAATTGCATTAGTGATCGTTTACGAAACGTCATTACGTCTAATGTGCTGAATGGAATTACATGGCATTTTGCACATTCTCAGAGTTTTTCACATAACTCTGTTTTATAACAAATTTCAAAATTATTTGCGAAAAATTTCCTGTTCGCTAACTCCTAGACCACGTACCATGGTTGAGTGAGCACTACATTAACATAACTTTATTAATGAAACGGCAATAATTGACACATTGATAGTCTGTAATTTGCCGAGTGTGCTGAAAGTACTTCGGCCTGTATAAATATTTCTTACACTAGAAATATTTCTTACGCCATTGTCTTTCCTATGTGACCTCAGATGTTTAACAGCGAAACTTCAAGACCGCTGCTCCAAATCTACTCAAACGTCAGTGATAAATTAAATTAAAACTTACGAATTCCATTATATTTTTAGTTTATCATTTTTAAACGCAAGAATAATTTGATATTCGAAGCGTATTGTATTAAATTCATGTAACATTTTAAAAAGTGATACCAAGAACTTACCCGTAAGATTTAAAATAATTCCGATATCAAACTTTACAAAGAATATATAAAACTGTTACTAGTTTCTGTTTATCTCTCCATATATCTCTATATCAAGCTAGTGGCTGCCAGACTATAGGACAAAACTATATTTACATCGGTTTGTATCCAAACCAGCTTTTCTGTGCGGGAGTGAAATCTGGGCGGACGCAAGAAGTATTGTTTTCATAAATACAAGAGCTTAGTCTTAATAAGGAGATGAACTGTAAATGAGAAATAAACTCGATTGATGTACATGTACCTATCAACAGCTTCGGAGGTGTGATCATTTGAGGCGAATGGAGGAGGATAGCTTAATTAGGAGAATAAATGTCTGAGCCTTCGAGGTTGAGAGAAGTAGAGGGAGACGACGGCTGGTAATTAGAATCCAGTTTTAAGAAAATATGAATTTGTCTTAATTTTTCTCCAGGTAATTCGCCTGTTATGTATCAGAGCACGCATTCCAGAACACCAGCCTCCTGAGCGCTGTTCGACTGGGTATTTAGCCGGTTCTTAGTAAGGCAACAAGGTGTATAAATAGAAGTCAGTGACATTGCCAAACATGCGCTCGTCAATGCCAGGTGCTTTTAGTTAATATTAATAATAATAATAATAATAATAATAATAATAATAATAATAATAATAATAATAATAATAATAATAATAATAATAAATTAATAATAATAATAAATCTTCCCTTGCATCACCTAAATTATTCGACCAAAGAATGTCTTGAGACAGCAAGACGAACCGCGTAGGCATTGGGATGAATCTAAAGGGGATCAGGAATAAAGGTACGTTTCGAATGAAATTTGACGACTTCAAGGGTTTGCAAGGAAAGGGATGGACTAGAGCCAAGGACATGTGGTTAAGAGCTGGAAGAAGGAAACAACAGAATGAAATTCTGGAAGTGAAATAAAGACTAACCTGCAGTGTTTCTCGTGGGCAAATGTAGGCCAATTTTGAAGATGTAGCAGAAGAAGAGAAGAAGAATTTCATCTAAGATTTTATCATGTTACATATGCCGAACTAAAGTTCGTGTTCAGAGCCAAGTTACATTCGAAGGTAAAGGAAGTAATTGAAGAGGTGAGCTGCCTTGTTCATCCTCGTTCAGGCACATTCTGAACTGACACCGAGTTGAATTTGAGGATAGGGCCAATTCATAGGATTACATTAACCGTGTCCGGCTCCATGGCTAAATGGTTAGCGTTCTGGCCTTTGGCCACAGGGGTCCTGGGTTCTATTCCCGGCAGGGTTGGGAATTTTAACCATATTGGTTAATTTCCCTGGCAGGGGGGTTGGGTGTATGTGTTGTCCTTATTGTTGTAACCAAGGTTGAAGTTTACAGAACACAACTTTTATTGCTTCACTTTATGATATTTACACAAATAACTGAAATTTATTTTGAAGCAAAATAGAATATTGAATCTTGAGAAAAGTCTGTCTTTATACAATATGTACAGGTTTGCAGTCTTTATATACACTCCTATCTTGAAAAGATAGTCTTTGTGAACTGACACTTTGATAGTCGAGAACTATCTGGCACACTAACATAAATGTTCATGAGAGTCCTTGTTTGTGAAGTGCCTGAATTCCTAAAAAGCAAGTTCAATTGATTGAAGAAATTCCACCTAGCGAAACTAAGGGAGCTTGCATAAGTTAGGGAATGAAAATGGCTTGTAAAAGAATTACGGAACATAGGCAGCGGAAACAGGTAAGGGAGCGGTGACCAGAGGTGAAACCTCGTACTGCCAGAAATTCAGTCCACCTGGTCGAAGCACATTTTCAAGAGGAGTAGCCTCCGTGCTCGACGTAGGGTGTATTCTGGAGCTGGACACCGGGGCAAGTGGGCAAGTGAGCAGGCCGGGAGCTCCTATTTATAGTACACTCGATGGTCAGGCACGCGCACTGAGGGCTGCGCGTCGAAGCTAGCAGAATGATACACAGGCGCGCGTGCAGCTGGCTGTCGGAGCGAGAAAGGGAGCGCCGGACATACAACACCCTCCCCTCCTAAATGCGCCGGTACGGCGTGAAACGGCGGCGGCGCTGGCGGCGACTGCGATGCTGGGGCGGAGCTGCTGACGTCTCTGTTGTATTGTCCGGAGCTGGAACTGGGCGGAGTGGCGCTGTCTCGTCCTGAAAGGAACCCATTGTTATTAAATGATCTAAAGCGCGTTCTGCAATAGATTTATCAGGTTTAGCAATAGCATCAATAGCTGGACAGGGGCGGTAGCGCAGACGTATCTGATCTTGATGGCGGCAGATACGTTTCTCCGTAGTCTGTATCTCGTAGAGACGATGACCCAAAGATCTGCAGATGACTCCAGGTATCCAGAGTGGGTGGGATTTGAATGTCCTGGTGTAGACCTTGTCGTTGAGGGAGAACTTCGTTGGTGAGGTCTTATGCTGGGCCGGAAGAGGCTGTAACAGAGAAAGTAAAGTTCTGTGAGGTCGTCCATGGAGCTTCTGTGCAGGAGTGATATTATCAGCGCCGGGTAGAGTTCTGTAGGTGTTTAAGAGTTGGAGCAAGGCTTGGTCTTTAGTTAAGCCTGAAGAGACAGCTTTCTTCATACTTCTTTTAAATGTTTGTACGAAGCGTTCAGCTTCACCATTAGATTGAGGGTGAAAAGGTGGTGCTAGGATATGACGAATGCCATTATGTGTACAAAAGTTCTGAAAAGCAGTAGCTGTAAATTGAGGTCCGTTGTCCGAAATGAGTACTTGCGGTAAACCTTCTGTAGTAAAGATTTTCTGGAGAGCACGAATGGTAGCTTCGGTTGTAGTAGTCGAATGCATATCCACGACATATGGAAAGTTTGACAGTGAATCGATGACTATTAACCACATGGAATTGAGGAAAGGACCTGCGAAATCGATGTGAACTCGTTCCCATGGAGTAGTAGTAGGAGGCCATGAAGCAAGATCAGAAGACGGGGCGTTCTGATTCGTTTGACAGTGCTCACAATGACGTATTAGCTTTTCGATGGCGGCATCAATACCTGGCCAGTAGCAGTGTTGACGGGCGAGTTGCTTTGTTCTGGAGATACCCCAATGGCTTTGGTGTAATAATGCGAGAACTTGTTTCTGTAGGCTAAGTGGGATAACCACTCGGAAGATGGTGCCTGCTTCTAGTAATACAACTCCGGCACGAGTCGTGAGACGATGCTGCATACGATGATAAGGTGCCAGGTGGGCAGGAAGTGTGCTCTGAAGAGGCCAACCGTTGCGGATGTAAGTACGTACAGTAGCAAGTGTATTGTCCTTATCCGTAGCTTTAGCTATGCAGGTAGCATCAATAGGAAAACTGGATACAGTATCTTCAAGTTCTATGTCCAACTGAAGACATTCAGATTCTTGAGAATCGAAGGCAGTATCAGGACCAACGGGTAAGCGGGAGAGGGCATCAGCATTACAATGCTGGGATGTGGCTCTATATACAATCTGATAGGAATAATCAGAAAGGAACATGGACCATCTTTGAAGCTTTTGGAGGGAATTCTCTGGAATCTTATTACCAGGATGGAATAAGTGTACGAGAGGCTTATGATCGGTAATGATCAGGAAATGGTTGCCATAAAGATATTCATTGAAACGGCGAATACCAAAGATGATGGCTAAAGCTTCTTTCTCTATCTGTGAGTATCGACGTTGATGGTCGTTGAGTGTTTTCGAAGCGAAGGCGATGGGGCGTTCTTGCCCATGACGATCCTTCTGGGAGAGAACGGCACCGACACCGTAGTCTGAAGCGTCAGTAGCTAGCGTGATGATCTTGTCGGGCTGAAAATGAGTGAGTTGTATGGCTTGAATTAAGGCGTTGTTGATTGTTTTCCATGCCTGTTGGCATTGCGGAGTCCACTGAAACTTAACACCTTTTTTACGTAGAGCGTTTAATGGAGCTGCCACTGTAGCGAAGCGTGGAATGAACTTATTATAATAGTTCGCTTTGCCGATGAAGGACTGAAGCTGCTTGAGGTTCTGAGGTGCTGGCATGTTTACTATCGCGGAGACATTCTGCATACTAGGACGAATTCCATTCTTATCAAGTATATGTCCGAGGTAGTGAACTTGAGGCTGAAAGAAGGTACATTTAGCGAGATTCGCTCGTAAGCCATTGTCTTTCAATTTCTGGAGAAGAAGGCGGAGATTGGTGAGATGTTCCTGATGATCTTTTCCAGTAACAATAATATCATCCAGGTAGTTAGCACAACCGGGAATGGAGGCGGTGAGTTGAGCCAAATAGCGCTGAAAAATAGCCGCTGAGGATGAAACACCGAATGGGAGCCGCTGGAGCTGGAGCAGTCCTAGAGGAGTGTTGAGTGTGAGAAATTTCTTAGATTCTTCGTCTAAAAGTAGCTGGAGATATGCTTCTTTAAGATCAACTCGAGAGAAGAATTGTCCACCAGAGAGACGACGGAATAAGTCTTCTGGACGTGGAATAGGAAAGATATCGGTTTCGAGTTGTGCGTTGACTGTAGATCGAAAATCGCCACAAAGTCGAACATTACCATCAGGTTTCTTGATTATCACGAGTGGAGTAGCCCATTGACTAGAAGTAACTGGTACGACAATTCCAGTTTGGATCCATCTTTCTAATTCTTTCGTGACCTGGTCTTGAAGTGCTAGGGGTACTGGACGTGCTTTGAGGAAGCGAGGCTTAGCTCCGGATTTCAGCTGTATGTGAGCTGTATAGTCTTTTGCTGTTCCGAGCTGAGAGTCGAAGACTTCAGGAAACTGCGCTAGGAGAGCGGTAACGTCAGAAGTAGGATGCAATGTAGATACGACGTTAATGTTGTCATGTATCTGGAAACCAAATAAGTTAAATAGATCCATGCCCATAATGTTTGATGCAGTGTAGTTGTTAACTACGAGAAGAGGAATGGCCTTCTGAATTCCTTTATAACTAGCCTGAAGCTTAATTTGACCTTTGATGTCAATTTTCTTCTTGTTAAATGTCACGAGCTGGATGTCAGCTGGAGAGCATGAAGGTGCACCTAAGTCGTGGTAGGTAGTCAGGTTAATAATAGAGACAGGTGATCCAGTGTCCAATTGAAAATCGACAGATCGTTCAGAGAATGAGAGAGGAATGATGATTTTGTGAGAATCCTTTGTGGGAAGAATAAGATTGATCTGATCAACTTCCATGTCTTGGCGGGGCTGTATATGCTTCCGGCGCGCTGCAGTAGTCTTAGCAGGGCGGAGCGAACTTTGACAGACAGTCTGAATGTGTCCAAGTTTATTACATCGTTCACAAGTAGCTTTGAAAAAACGACAGTCACGACGTTCATGATGCTTGAAACAACCTCGGCAGGAAGGCAGGAGTTTCGAGGTGCTTGTAGAATTGGGCTTCCGTGTAGCATTACGAGAGGGAACCTGGCGAGAATGCTTGGTGGAGAGTGCCTTATCCGTACGGTTCACTGTAGCAGAGGACTTGCGGGCCTGAGGCGAGACTTGTGCAACTTCGAGTGGAGAAGCTATGGCTGCGGCAGTCTTGGTAGTAAGCTCATAAATCGTAGCAATACGCTGGACGTCTTCTAAAGAAGGGTTACTCTGCTTGACAGCGTCAAAACGTATTTTGTCTTCAGGAGTATGTAAAATTATCATGTCCCGAATGAGAGAATCAGTGTAGGATGAACCACAACCGTCCTTGGAGCAGATGAACTGGCAGGGTTTAGCTAGACCACGCAATTCAGTTATCCATTCAGTATGTGTCTGATGGGGTTGCTTTCTGCTCTGAAAAAATTTATAGCGAGCAGCCACTATGTGAGGAGCTTTGGCATAGTGTTCCGTGAGACGGGTCAAGAGCTGCGTGAAAGGTACCCCAGATAAGTGTTCTTCCGGACTTAATTTACGTAGTAAGTCACACGTAGCATTGCCAACCGAACTAAGAAATAGTGCGCGGCGGCGTTGATCATCTGTGACAGAATGGCAGATGAAATGCTGTTGTAAACGGGCTAAATAAACTGACCATTCTTCCTTAGCCGGATCAAAAGCAGAGAACGGAGGAATAGCGGATGGCTGTGTAGAGACAGAAATAGCTTGAATAGCCTGAATTAATGCTGCCTGTTGTTGTTGCATAAACTGTTGTTGTTGCTGCTGTAAGGCTTGGAAGACCGTAGCAAGTTGTTCCGCAGTAGCCATTGCGAGATGCGTGCAAGAAAGAGTAAGGTAAGCTGTGTGTCAGAACTGGTTGGAGTGTCGTTGTTGTTTAGCACGTTGCCGTAGAGTTGACAACTGGGCCTGTTGAATTGTAGTGTCGTTTTTTTGCCTCGTCGCTATAGAGTTGGCGAATGGAGTCGATGACGTGTAGTTTGTTGCTTTTTACCTCGTCGCCATAGAGTTGTGTTGTAACCAAGGTTGAAGTTTACAGAACACAACTTTTATTGCTTCACTTTATGATATTTACACAAATAACTGAAATTTATTTTGAAGCAAAATAGAATATTGAATCTTGAGAAAAGTCTGTCTTTATACAATATGTACAGGTTTGCAGTCTTTATATACACTCCTATCTTGAAAAGATAGTCTTTGTGAACTGACACTTTGATAGTCGAGAACTATCTGGCACACTAACATAAATGTTCATGAGAGTCCTTGTTTGTGAAGTGCCTGAATTCCTAAAAAGCAAGTTCAATTGATTGAAGAAATTCCACCTAGCGAAACTAAGGGAGCTTGCATAAGTTAGGGAATGAAAATGGCTTGTAAAAGAATTACGGAACATAGGCAGCGGAAACAGGTAAGGGAGCGGTGACCAGAGGTGAAACCTCGTACTGCCAGAAATTCAGTCCACCTGGTCGAAGCACATTTTCAAGAGGAGTAGCCTCCGTGCTCGACGTAGGGTGTATTCTGGAGCTGGACACCGGGGCAAGTGGGCAAGTGAGCAGGCCGGGAGCTCCTATTTATAGTACACTCGATGGTCAGGCACGCGCACTGAGGGCTGCGCGTCGAAGCTAGCAGAATGATACACAGGCGCGCGTGCAGCTGGCTGTCGGAGCGAGAAAGGGAGCGCCGGACATACAACACTTTTCGTCATTTCATCCTCATCACGACGCGCAGGTTGCCTACGGGTTTCAAATCAAAAGACCTACACCTGGCGAGCCAAACCCGTCCTGGGATCTCCCGCCACTAAAATCCATACGACATTTAATTTTCATTAATCGTTATATGTATAGCATTCTATTATTTCTCTAATTTAAATGAAAAGACACATTTGTGTGAGTTCCTTGTCTATAATTAATATTTAATTTCGGTTCGATTAAAGGCGGAAAACTAAACTGTGCCAATTTCTGAAAATTACTGGTAAAGCACGGAGCGACTCTTCTAGATTTCATTTACTAAAATAATCAGAAGGTCAGACTATTTAGTTCATGGTTTTAATGACCAATCGCTCTAAAAGTTATATTACGCATGTCTGCCTGACTTCGGAAAAGGTATCACCGCCAGGTAGAACTTGACGAATCTTTGTACAAATATCTCAGAGGAAACTGTCATATGCGATGTAGAAATTGAGATGAATACAAACGAGATCTGGAATAAAGGTATGTATCGAATAAATTCAAGGGTTTCCTGGGAGAGCAATGTATAGAATGAGCAAAATAAAACCGGCACGGAAAATATTTATAAGACTGAATTGACCCTTGTTAATGAACAGGAGAACAGCTCATCACAGGAAATGCTGGAAACCGTGATATCGATGCACCAATCGGGTGCTGCCACATGTCTACGCGTGCGCATCTCCCGTATACTCTGTCTCGAGTACGTCGCTGTGTCACTACGTGCGAGTGAGTGAGAGGAGCAGACGAGACGTGTTTAATGATCACCTGAATGCAACCCAAAATTGTGGTCACGATCAACCAGTGCGTGTTCATTGTCGAATATTATGCGGAGCACGACTCGTGGAAAACCTGTGCGGAACTCTTTGTGCAGGAGTTTGAGACTGGAAGAGTTTTGGCAAAACCTCCAGCAAAACTTAGTGGTGAAATGGCGCGAAACGAGCTCTGTAGCGAATTAAAACTGTAACTACTCGAAAAGAGTTTGAACACTAGGAAACGTTGCTCCAATGAAGGAAAGCCTAAAACGAAGTCCGAAGGAATATCAACGCCGTTTATTTGTGCAAGTTGTGTCGAAAGATGTAAAAAAAAAAAAAAAAAAAAATTGCATCTTTATTCTTACAAATTTTTCGTTTTTCATGCATTAAAGCAAGACCTCTCAAACGCCCAAAATCTCACGCGTGCAAACTGAGGCGCAGAGTTCCTGTGCATAGTGCATCGGTCCCACTCGGCTAAGCTCGGCTCAACTCGGCTCTGATTTGGAGCGCTACGGAGCAAGTGAGGAAGAGGGAGACAGGTGGAGCGAGCGAGACAGGCTTGGAGAAAGGGAGAGACAACGCTATTGATCCAAATGGATGAGTAGGGGTCTGCACTCTGGTCAACCAAGCGAAGTCGTCTTTTGCACCGTACACAGTGCATGAACCAGGTGCATCCCTGAGAGGCCCTGCGTTAATGCGTCCAGACGAACCTTCGCATGTTGAGTTTTGCCGGTGGTTTCTGAATGAAGTGGAGTCTGTATTTTGGATCTTCCATTTTTTATTTCTTCAGATGAGGCCGTTTCCAGCATCTTCTGCGATGTTCATTAACTGTGTTAGTCCTATTGTAAACATTTTCCGGGCCTGTTTTATTTCGTCCACGTGGTAGAGAATCTGGTAAGGAGAGGGAATAAAGAATTGACAAAATGAAATGATGAGGGTTTTTATTTCAAATTATAGACCTGAAAATATATTATTTGCGAAAAATTGCATAACAGATTACTACGACACCAAGTGCCATGGTTACGTGAACATAGCAATGACGGATATTATTGATATGATGGTGATAGCTGACATATTGATAGTACGTGGTCTGCCGAGTGTCATGAAAGTAAGCTGGACTGAACACGTTCCTTTGTAAATTGACTTTATTAACTGACCTCGTATTTCTAACAGTACAACTACATGAGCGCTTGACCTAGTACACTCACAAAAATGATTTTGATACTTTTTGGTCCAGTATAGTTAATTTCGTATGAGACTCTTGTTCCTCGCCTTGATTCTCTCCCAGTCGGGATCAATATGTAGTACTTCATATTTTGTTTTGAGCTTGCATCGTTTGCAGAAATTTGGATGGTGGATTTGCAACAATAACGAGGCTATCTGTACAACAATCACTAACGCTGAAAAATGTATGAAGTGCAATAGTCTATGACTACGGAATACGATGTAAACTTTGTTAGAACTCTAGCTTGTAGCAATTCATTATGCATTCCTATATCACAAAGTTTAATTTACTGTAGTAATGCATCAATCGCTTCTGTTTTCATTTTTCATGTTCCCTATTCAATGCATGTTTTAAAGGAGAGTTACGAGGAAATTTAAATGAAATACTTCACCGGAGAAAACTGTACATATATACTAAAATGAAATTGGTATGAAAGTAAAAAGAATATATATAATGCAGACTCCACAGACGTACACGAGAAAATCTCCGGCACTTTCTCTCCCGTTGAACAACTTTCAACGACTCCATTGACATTCCTATTTATAATTGTCATACGCTATCTCATGAAAAGCAGCTCCAAGTCTTATTCACTTTTAATCAGACATTTTCAGGAACAGAGCGATTTTTCTGTGTGGTTTGAACCGTGTAACTAATAGCTTGATTTCGGTAGATAGTGGGTTTGAACCTCACTGTCTGTAACCCAGGCTTTCCATTTTCATACTAGGCAAAATCTGGGGCTGTACCATAATTAAGGAAACGGTCGGTTCATTCTTATTCCTTTCCCATCGCCACCATAAGATTTCTCTGAGGCATTGCGATGTAAAACAAGTTTAAAAATTTAGTACTTTTCCAGTGGCACATTTTGCAGTACTGAATATTAAGAACGTGTGGCCCCAGCACACCACCATTTTTCTTGATAAATCTGCTATACCATATGGAATGGCAGTCCGACTGAAGGGAATATCTTCATAATGACACCAACCACCATGCGTTGTGCACACTGTGAGAGTTGGAAGAGGTTGTAAAGAGTGTTATTATTGGAATGGGTTTGGTTCTCTCACATTACTACACAGGAATTTGAGTTTGGAAGAGTAAAATGTTCACCTGTGACATAAAACCACTTCGATAATCGCTATTTTGAAAATAGCAGTGCTATTTGCCGTAATTAAATTGATGTGTGGGAATGATACGTCGAGAGTAAGGTGCGTGAAACGGTTGGAGTTAATTAGTATAACTATTTCCCACTAGATCTCAACGATCCACACACTAAACTGCTCTGAATGCAATTCACTAGAAAGAAGTGATCTAGTATTACATTAGATACTCACAGATCCCATTCAAATTAACTCCCTGAAAGGGACGCTGCTATTGCACTCCACGTTACACGTGGCATTGCCTTTATTATAACTGTAGATGGCGTTGAATGTTCACAAGTGAATTGTACTCCGTAACGTTCAGCACCGGTTGATATGCATGGTGCTATCTGAACATGCAGTATTATGCCGAAAGTCACAGATGACTGCTTTACCTTAAGGCGATTTTCGTGCAACAAAATTGAATTATAAGTTCACTTATATACAAATTCGGTTTCAAAGTAAGAAAAAAATATTTCTGCGCACACTTTTGTACTAATTTATAACTAATTTAATTTGAAACAACAAAAGTGAAATGGTAGGCTACTCCGTTACTACATCTATAACAGCCATGACCTAGTATTAAGTTTTAAATATTTAATATCAAGGAGTTAACGGCATAATTGCAGAGTTTACTGGATCAAGATTTTATGTTACAACTAAGTGAAATGGAGAAGGCAAACTTTACCTTTTTTGGGATGTTCTCTCCGCTAGTTCACACAACCAGTCTTTGTTCGGGTTTGTAGTCGCGGTAGTCAAAATGGTGGCATTTAATTGACGTACCTGTGGCTTTTAAAATGGTGGGAAATTTCCACAATTATTCACAAATGATATCTTTGTCCACAGAAAGGCTCTGGATAACTTTCCCTGTTTGTGAAAATGTACGTTATGTGCACGTTTGGAGTCCATATTTCACTTAATTCGTGACGAAATGAGTTGAAGACATATAGATACAAAGACATTATGCGTTTACTACTGGTTGAGCGCAAACGAAATAATGGACTTTCTCTAGGCTTTCTCTCAAGTTAACTTTAATTTAAAAGACTCGAAGTCCAACACGAAGTTATTCAAAAATTAATATTTTTTCTTTGGCATGTTCAGTCACTGATTCAAAGAAGTCTAGACTCGTTTTTAATGTGGGGAAATTGTTGTTGCGTGTTTCCAGGTTTTCCGGTATTATTTCGCTCCGTTGTTAATGATCGTGTGGCACTAAGATTCTGCTTCAACAAGTTAATTTTCTAGAACATTTTATAAGGATTATAACAATCTCAGTACAGGTATGAGACGAATTACTCCATGTTAAACCATTTTGCAAGTTCTCTGAAAACCACGTTTTCATTGAGCACGTTCTTATTTATACTGGTAAGATCGAGTTAAATTGAGAGTTGAGAAGCGTGGAGACGTATCGGTAATCCGATTCTTTCTGCTACTGCTCTGTATTATTTTTCGAAATCGCTCAGCAAAGAGTATGGTCTCAAGTCTCCTGAAATTATTTTCAATTGTACAAAAATCTCGATCGCTATCTAGATAAAATTTCCCCACCTCCAGAAATGTATTCTCAATCACTTCAACTTATCCTGTATGAATTGAATTCTGTTAAATAAATAAGAGGGATGAGTTCTTATTCTGGCCTGAATAAAGATCCTACCTGGTAATGAGGTTTTCTCTTCAAAGGTTCTTCGAATTCGAGAAGGGTTAGTACAGACCTAGTCACTCATTACTCCCCCGACACGCATTGTGAAGAAATGAGCCACTTTCTTCTAGTCGGTAATGATGTGCACGCCCACTGTAGCTTATAAGAGCACGGTTACCTGAGATAAAAAGCCTTACTCATTCTTTTTGTGAAAAGCCCGCGGATGGTCTCTTCTAAGTCACCCGTGAGATACGCCAACTCCCTGCTCTGTTTTGAAAACTCCTCGTTGAATATCTGTAAATAAAACGTTTGCTGATAGTTACAGTACACGTTTCATTTAACTAATTTATCTAAATTAAGTTGACATATCTTCATTGAGAGACCGAACATGTGGCTGTTTGTTTTGGAACACGCAGCTATCATCTTGCATTTAAGAGACAGTGGGTTCGAACCTCAGTGTCGGCATCCCTGAAGATGATTTTCCTTCTTATTATTATTATCTTTAATTCCAGGTGAAACATAGGGCCTCGACGAAATTTTCCTTGATTTCCTACTTTCACACCAGGCAAATGCTGGTGCTTTTCCTTAATTAAGGCCACCACGCTTCCTTCCCACTCAACGCCCTGTCTTATCCCATCATCGTCATAATACCTATCCGTGTCGGTGTGATGTAAAGAAAATGAATTGTAAAAAGTAAAAAACTTCATTGAGAGTAAGGGAGACAGATAGGTATACGTCTTTTGTACATTCTTATTTCATTAAGAGTGTGATTCTTTGCATGGGAAGCTTCTTATGTATTATTCGATGTAGTCAGAAAACTTTATAGTTATCTATCACACTTCTAAAACCAGGGTCGACATCTTCATACAATGAAATCAACCTTCTGGAATTTTAAAAATTGTCAGTTAATATGTTGATCCATTTAGGATATTCTGTTGAGTAGTAACATCCGAAAGGCTGCCTTCACACGTACCATACACTGCAGTCAAGTTCAATCACTGTCGCAATCTGTGAACGATACCACCTACAAAAACGTCGCTGGCTGTGGTCGAACGCTATTTACACGGGTGACACGCCACCACATGCCAGTGATAGCGCTGCGAACCTCTCGCACACCCACTCAGTTCAGTCTTTCCCTTCGTTTCAAGCCATTGATACATATTTCCGCTCTAGTGCTGCTGCAAAATGGCTAGCGAAAGTGATACATTTCGTTCGGAATTGTTTATTGAAGAGGTCAGCAACTTACCAAACTTTTTTTTTTGCTACGGGCTTTACGTCGCACCGACACAGATAGGTCTTATGGCGACGATGGGATAGGAAAGGCCTAGGAGTTGGAAGGAAGCGGCCGTGGCCTTAATTAAGGTACAGCCCCAGCATTTGCCTGGTGTGAAAATGGGAAATCACGGAAAACCATCTTCAAGGCTGCCGATAGTGGGATTCGAACCTACTATCTCCCGGATGCAAGCTCACAGCCGCGTGCCTCTACGCGCACGGCCAACTCGCCCGGTACCAAACTTTTGAGACTGCTCCTAACATCAAACAAATTGAAAAGGGAAAAGCTCCTATTGTCTATAAGAGGATGAATACATAATCCCAATTTGATGACGCCGTCTATGTCGATGTAACAAAACCACAGCAATGTTTCTTCTTCCAAATCCATTTAAGTACTGTATACTTACGGCTGTAGAGCGGTTGGTAAAGTTTGTGGTCGATACGGATTTCAAACAACCACAAAGAAACACGTATATTTTACTTAAGATTGTTTGATTGTAACCACAGCTGAACCACTCAAGAACCACTGTTTTGTAAGTTGCAAAGTGTATAATTAGCGGAGAGACCTTCCGTACCAGCTAATCATCCACAAAAAGACGATGCCAGGCAACCATTAGGACAACCTCGTAGTGCAGCGTTGCATATAAGTCAGGTGCAGCGGCATTCTGTTCCCACTTGTAGACAGCTGTTGACGATGTCAAGCCAAAGATATGTTAGGAGCAGCCAAGCGGAGACTATTAAGAACTGGATCCACGGCCTCAATTGGCACAGCATTGGTCGTGAAATCCAGAGGCCGTGGTTGGGTTCCCACCGGTGTCCGATTGTCAAGTATCACTCTGTGTATCCGAAAGAAAATACTACTTGAAAAATATGGAGTATAATACAGTCGTAAAAGATAAATATCGATATAACGACTCTCTAGGCCTCCAATCCTAATAGATTTTGAAGAAAATTGACCAAAGGAGGTCAAGTGAATGAGAAAGAGGAGCCCAGCGCACAAGTTAGTATAAATAAAACGATAATCATCTGCGAACCCGCAGTCACCACTCTAAAAATGGATGTTAGGATAGGTGATCATCGTTTCGAATCTTGATCAGGATATCCTCTTTCTTCTACATGTCTGCCTGTGTCTCACATGCAAGCGATTACATTTGCCAGGAAGTATAAGAAATGACTTGAGAAGCGCCCTATACGCGTGCGAGCTCAGATAAAGGCTGAAAGGTTACCAGAAGGGAGGGGATTCAAGGCGATTGGGGATTGGGGTGGTGCAAGCAGGATAACGTAAGGCCTGAAGGAAGATGAAAATAAACTTTTTTCTTCGTCTTCTTCTGCTTCTTCTTCTTTCTTGCTCGTCGCTGAGGTCCATTTCTCACCTCGAGCCTCACCTGCCCCGAAGAGCTTAGCTTTACGTGCAGCGGTCGTCGTAAAGCCCGGGCGGCTCTGGCTGTCTCTCTCCCTCTCTCAGGTCGCTTTAAATTAGCTCCAGCCTATTTTAATATCTCGTCTCGAACCCTCGCAAGCGGCTTATGGTAATGCGCTTGCCTTGCAGGTCGTGTGCAGGACCCTTAGTTTGAGTCTAGGCAAAGATGTAACCCTGGCAAGTTGATGTTCAGACCGCTGTGGTCAGGGTCTACTTAACGCTGGTCTACTCTTGTCCATGAAATTCATAGTGGTACGAAACTACAAACCCGCAGTGAGACGTTTAATATCAAAAATTATAAAAAGCGTTAAATCATTGTTTCACTTTCTTAGTATAATGAATGTTAGCTTCTTAATAACAATAGTTACACACAAGGAGATACTCATTCGAAATCCTGTCAATATATATGTATAGGATTTTTAAAATTAATAGATATGTTATAGTAAGCTGGATTCCACTTAATTCATCCCCATGGGTTCGGGGTGGTAGAAATTTTCCACGTTCCGAGCGATTTTTGCTTCGTGGTTTGAGTTTGCCTTGCATTCGGGAGATAGTGGATACGACTCACACAGCCGGTAACTCTAAAGATGGTTTTTCGCCGATTTTCATTTTCACACCAGACATGCCCGTTACATAAACAATCCTAATTATCTCTCATTCTTCGATCACTGGAAACGTTCGATGTGTTAATACGAAGTTAAATCATTATCAGAAAAAAGTATCCACGGCTCCCTGGGTGCCTTTCTAAGAAATGACTAAGAAGGGCGTCTCTAGGTTATTGATTGTTGTTTTGGTGTTCGCGCGTCCCTAACACAGATGTTTCCTCTTGTGTAAGGATTTTCACTTTCATTATTCCCACCTGACCTCCCTGCACCAACTCTTCTTTTCTACCACTCCGACAGTGCAGGATTTAGGAAGCCTAGGAACTATTTGTTTTTCACCCCTTTCCCAACACTTCCCTTTCTATTACCGATATCCTCATTATTTGAAGGTCGGTCTCATCCATTTTGTCCCTTAGATTCGTTACCCACAATTTTAGTCATCTCTTACGGGAGGCAGGTGATATCGCGAATGTATTCCACCACTCCCGCGCACAAGTGATGAACAAACTGCACACAACCCACAAAAATATGCATATTCATTTTTGAAATAATTAAAATGAAGCTAGGGCCGAGTGGCTCAGAGTCCAAGGTTGGGTTCGATCCCGATTGACTTCGGTGGTATCTGAGGGGGCTCAAATAATACCTCATTGTCATTACGGTAGATTGACAGACGCATGAAGTAATTCCTTTAGATCGAAATTTCTGCACGTTAGCATCCCTGAAAACAAGAAACCGTAGTCAGTGGAAAGTAGTAAAACCGAAGAAACATCCTACTTATTATTAATTTACCATTTTGTGATTGTGTGACTCGTTGGCTGAATGGTCAGCGTACTGGCCTTCGGTTCAGAGGATCCCGGGTTCGATTCCCGGCCGGGTCGTGGATTTTAACCTACGTTGGTTAGTTCCAATGGCCCGGGGACTAGGTGTTTGTGCTGTCCCCAACATCCCTGCAACTCACACATAACACTATCATCCACTACATTATAATTATTATTAAGATTATTATTATTAATATTAATATTATTATTCCTTTCTATTTACTTAACCCTTCAACTTCGAACTAACACTATGACGTTGCAATAGGAGCGAGCTGAATGGGAAATCATGGAGCACGGAATCAATGGTGAAAATGCTCTAGCATCTGCCTGATATGAAAATGAGAAATCAGTGGAAAGTGAATTGCCGGTGAATTACCGACGTTAAGGTTCGAACCCAGTATATGCTAAATACAAACTAAACAGTTACACGATCCACATCGCGTAGGTAACTCGCTAGGTATGTGTGTGCACAGTTCTTGTTGTCTTCCTAATCTTTTTTTGTCTTCCATCAGTTGTGAGCGTTTACTTTACTGGACGATTCGCTCACGTAAACTAGTTAACCTGATTATCAACCATTTAATGATTATCGCTTTAATATTGGAAATATTAGCTTATTGGCAGGCAATGAGATTAGTACACTGGTCTCACCTGTTTATTTTTAAATTTCTGTCCTTGTCTCGAGTCGATGCAGCTCGTTTCAAACTTACCTCCAATAGAGGTGAGCTACCTGTATCTGTTTAACCACATACCAGCCGCGTCCTACCAACCTGAAATTTCTGGCAGTCCCGGGAATCGAACTCAGAACTTCAAGGACGGCAGCTAGTATCGCTAACCGTTACACTACAGACTTTTATTTTATTTTACGTATCTTCCTAAAGACAGTACTAGTGGATCTATCAAGTTTATCAAGTGCCTGCAGTGGGTCATTGAATTACACAACCGTAAATGATAACATCATTAGTTAATGAGCTATAACGGTGGTTAACAGTAGGTCTAGTTTGACAATAATTACCTAACTCTTACTGCCGGATAGACAGTCGGGATGTTTGAGGAACGTAATACTTTATTCTATACTTATACACTTTTTTCCATGTGCAAGATTTGTTATATCGTATAGGTTGTAAATACCCGTCAAAATATACACAAAGTCGAATCGCAATTCAATGACCACCTCCTACTTTTGAACTTGGCAGTGCTTAACCAGTGAAGTCTGTATCATGGCGTGAACAGGTGAGATGAATACTATAAGATGTGTAATAGTAATGTGTAATGGGACGAATTATATCCAAGTTTCAAAGCAGGATAATCACCGAATTTTGGGTAAAAGGTGTCAGTGTTCATGAATTGTTCATGTGCTGCTGTCATGAAGGTATATCCTGGGGAGATAAACGGCGCCATTTCAAATAACGACGTGCAATTCGCGAATACAAGATGCCATTAATTTGAAAGGTAAACGTCGACTACGGAGGTTCATGCGGGCCGACCGACACGTTACACGTTACGAGGAGGCTACAAGACGTGTGTCGAGCAGACACCTATGCAGGTGGTTACTGCACCTGAGATAACGAAAGTGTTTCTATGAAAAGAGTTTCACTTCTCACGGCAATATAGTAATTCGATATCCTATTACTGGGGAATATCTGCTTCCTAAAATAAGGCCCGTATCTAGCAGATGGACGTTGGCGTGTAAGTCAAGAAATAGCAGCAACAACCGCAGGAAGTTCACAAACTGGCGACTACTGCCTTATTGTTTGCGTAATGTTCTTGTGCCATTCTATATTGCCACTCGTCCATTTCGAAGGCATTCTAGATCTATTGTGAATAAATCCATCCTTGTATATCGCGTACATCTATACATGCTGGTTGTTTTCCCAGCGAAGAACGGGGAATATGACATGCCATACGGATATACATCATAATAATAATGGCGTATGGCCTCCGGAGAGGCCTGGTGCGGATCGTTTTCTCGTAGACGGCCTATTAGACGACCTGCATGTCTGTGAAGATGAGAGCCGTACCTAGGATAATTTCTAATGCTGAATACGCCACACACACCCAGCCCCCGAGCCATTGGAATGAACCAATTAAGGTAAAATTCCCCGGCCCGGCCGGGAATCGAACCTGAGACCCTCTGAACCGACGGCCAGTTTGCTGACCATTCAGCCAACCAGTCGGACGGATATAAATAGCAGACCCCAGCCTGTCTAACAGTTTAATTACGGCCCAAATTTATTCAGTATCACTCCGATTAACATGTTCCTTTCTCTATCTATTAGTATACATTCGAGAATAATGTGGTATATAGTTTGTTCACTGAAAATTATATTAGAACATTTCAAGCCAAGAAGAACATTTCACGCAACTACATAATCGTGCTACATTATTTAAGTTCGTACTTATGTGTCTTTTAAATGTGTTATAATGTGCATATTTTAATGTGTATTTTTACTGATAATGTATCACCCTTCTATACTGCTAATAATAAGAGTTGGTGTTTGACATTTCTTAGCGGGAGGTCCGTTTACTGCCTGCCGAGGCGGGATAAAGGGAGTGACTGTGTGGTTGCCATGGAAACGAGGGTGGGACGACTGCGGTTGCCATGGAGATAAAACTTCAGGGCAGCTCGTCTTTCTGGGAGTTGCCAAACCTGTCACTGTCACTGATAAGAATCTGATTGTTTGTATAAGAGTGATCGCAAATAGGACGACACCGCCTGGCCAGGTAGTCTACAACAGATCACAGCGGTCAGAATGAAGGAGGGAACAAGTGAGCCGGAAGCGAGGGGTAAGAGCATGTAGAAAGGAATGCTAGAATGTGGCAACATCGTGAAATGGCACGTTCAGTGTTCCTCCCTCCAACCTTACCTGTCAGACACCAACTTTAGTTAAGTCTAGTATAAGTCAAGAGATAATTCCGAATTCAGCTGATGATGACCACAAAAGGGCCGAAACATGTCCCAGATGTTTAAGGTCTTTTTCTAATAAAATGATTATGATTAAGCATTGAATAGATGGAATGCATGAGTTCATCAACGTTATGCGGAAACAAAAATGAAATATATAAGATACATACACAAATACATACATACTTGTGAGTCGAAGTTTATATCCATGGTAAAAATTATTGAATGACTATATATGTTGGTTTTCCATTTCGATCAAAATAAATCAGAAACTTCCAAATATCTTCTTGTTGGATTCCCAAGTTTCAGAAACACCCCGTAATTGAGACTAACTGTTCTGCTTTCACAATCTCAATTTCCTAATTAATTTGTAGTGGTGTCCTGCAGGAGGGGAAGTCCCCCCTGTCTTGCTCTATTTTGCATAATATAGCAGTAACTGAGGAGAGAGCAGGGGTAAAGCTGGGGTAGAGCACAATAATTATTTAGAAGAAAGGGTACTGCAACTCTTGCAGATTGGCAGAGTTGATAATGATACTGCTACTTACTATATTGAAGCCCAATACATTGAAGCACTACATTTTAACCAGGAAAAAGTTTTTACGGCTATGACCGTGGTAGTATCAATAAAATATAAAACTTTCATTTCCTCGGTTACATTTGACTAATTCCGTTTACTATCCTTCTTCAGTTTCGATCAGCCCTTCCTTCCCAAACAGTCTGCTATTAGATTACTATATCAGAGGAGAAGTTTCATTTCTAGGAAAATTAATATAGAAGTATCTTGAGATATTAGTATAAAATTTCCGAGTCTGGTAATAAGGCAGCATAAGTTTAATTTATTTACGTTGTCAATCAAAATTAACTAATTAATTTTCTATTGGAGAGGATATTTCCCTTTGTGTTACTCCAATTTGCATAATCTAACAGTTATGATGGAGCTCGAAGAAAACGCAAAAATCATTTATAATGAACTAAGAAAATCAAATTTTTGCATAAGCAGGAAATTAAGGGCTTTGAACTGCCAAGACTACTGCTGCCCAGTTATATCATGGGGTCATCCAAGGTCATCTGCCGACATCGTTAACCGTGCTGATTGATTTTCTTGACCAGAATTTAAAATAAATCCCCGTCCTGTTCGGTGAAGTAAGGAACTATTCCATTGTACACCAGTACACTAAAATCATTCCATACATACCAACCATACTTATGCACCGAAAGAAGAATACGTCCTTTCAAGAAAAAATTCGCAAGAAAATGCATATCTAGGTGTGTAAATATATTAAGGTCTGAGTGGGTATCTGTATGTTTGCATCCGATGCTATGTGGCATTAAAAATTCGAAAAATTAGCATTTGGGTTTCCAGTTCTGAAGAGACACATGCTACGCAGGTTCACTTGTCTGTGTCACAAACACAGCAAGAACAAATTTAATTCCTGGGAACAAAGTTGCCAATGTATAGAGATAACCATTCTAACCCAGTTATTTCCAAGGTTATGGGTACTGGAAATTGTTACCTATCACTCCTCCAAGGACTTTAATTGAGATAGCTTTGCTTTAATTTTTTTCACGGTTATAATGAGTATAGAGCTAGAAGTAAAAAGAACTAAAATACGCTATGACGATGAACAGTTTATGTCAAACTAGCTGATATACCCGTGCTTCGCTTCGGAATCCTACACTGTATACAGCATTCTAAATGAAGTAGTGTACAGGTTGTGGATAATATTTTGTTAGATTACACAGCTCTTTGTTCTACCGGGTAGACATGCGGGAAGGTCGCCATACGTCGTTTCTCATGTGAAGAAAGTTTTGGGGAGTTTTCATCGTGCCTGTTGCCACTCACAATTGATTTGGAAATTTTTCATTATGTAGGCGTAAATATAATACTCAGAGAGTTAAGAGAATGAAATAAGGGAAGGAAAGTACACCAAGTGTAATTCCAAGTAAAATAAGACAATGACGTCAGTATTCATTTTAGCATACAAATAATTCCGAATCAGTGTCAGCGTTACCATTTCCATGTCTGTACACTCCAAAAATTTCAAGTTGCCTATTATCTTACAAGATGAGCCTTACACCTAGAATTTCATGTTTGTCATATTTATCCTTTCGTGGCTTACAAATTCTTCTTTCACGAGAATGAACACTCCCCCTCCTACCATTCTTATACTATCTCTACCGTACACACTCCATTTCCATGAGAATGTTTCTGCATTCATTATATCATTTCTCAGCCATGACTCAACTACTATTACAATATCTGGGAAGTACATATCTATTAAATTGCTTAATTCTATTCCTTTATTTCTAATATTTCTACAGTTCTTTTTACGTCATCCCTACTTGACTTGCAGATCGCTGTACCCTTATCACCGCTCCCTTGATAACCTTTTCCCTCAACGTATCCCTCTGTACCCGTTCTAAAATATTTCCTAACGTATACGTACCACCGCGGTTTATGTGAAGGCCATCTGAGCGCAGATCCATATTACTGTAGGATGTAGAAATATCTCTCCCAGTTTTTCATATATCCACTCCATAGTTTAATTTAAATCCCTAATCACTTTCCAGTCAGTATCCCTCCTACACAGTATTCCACTGATAATAATCTCTGCTTCCTTAAACTTGACCTGTGCTACGTTTACCAGATCCCGCACATCCCCCACTACGTTGGTACTTATACCTGCTTTCCTTACGTTGTAGGTACACTACCACCTTTTCCTTTCCCTCCTCGTTCTCTTATACTCTTATACTTTCCTCAAAATCTGCCTTATCCTAATTCCTGGATAACACGCTACCGTGGTTCACTTTCCTTCACACACTTTCCCCACATCCCCACAATGAAATCCCCCATGACCAGAGCCTTAAACATACCCACCTCATTAGACCTCCTCTCCTCCTGGTCAGCCCTATCTCTCCTGACGGTGCCAGAAGCTACTTCCTCCTCCCTTCTGTTCCTCCCAAGATCTCGTTCCACCTGTCTTTTCTTATCCTCTACTCTACATTTCCCTTTCCTACTTTTTTCTTTCCTCCTACTTCCACACTTCTCAGCAACAGTTCCCTGTTTCTCATCTTCCCTCTCTTGTTCTAACTACAGTGACTCGTACCGATTTCTCAGACACACCTGTCCTGAATTCTGATCCTGAATAGAGCCCTTGGCCTGCAATCTCCTTCCTCTTAAAATATTAGACCATCTGTCTTCTACAATACCCCCTTTCCTTCCCATCCCTCTTTTACACCTACTGTAACCTGTACATTTTTGGAGGGAAGACTACTTTCTTTCCTGTCCTCTGCGAGAGTCCTAATTATCTCCCTCAAACTTTCCAACCCCTCCCTTATTCCTGCCCACACCCACAGTCCCTACACTTGCACTCCTTCTTTACGGAATAATGAAAGGGAAAGAAAAAGACAAGGTTATTACACAAAGATCACACGACAAGAAGGTAGTTAATATACTACTACTTTACAATACTAATTAATCGTACTATATTTGTATCCCACAACACCCTACCCTACAAGGATGAAAACTGTCCTTAATTACAGAGAAAAAGCACGCTAATTTCTAATAAGATATTACAATACACTACAATAATTTTTAAACTACGTTGACGAATCCTAATTATAACAGGTTATTATTAAGCACAAAGCATATAACATTGCATGGATAGAATAACTGGAATACTGTGATGAACCAGCATGTCACATACCGGTAATTATCAGACCATGCATGAACCAGAGGAATGCCATGCTATAAGAAGAAAGTCACCGAACTCCCCAGTTACTTCCCGCCAATATTCGGGCAGGTCATTCTACTCGGACAGCTAACTCCCTTCGCTCACGCGGCCCGCAGCAATAATGTCATATATCGAACATGAGTGGCAGCAGAGGAGACAAAGCATATCACAACAAACAACAGCCATTTTAATGTTATTGCTGATAAAATTTATGAGCTTTTGATATTGTGGGGTTTCACATTTAGTTTTCTTCCGACTCTCTGATATATCAGGGCATCCAATATAAAGAGAGTTCTTCTTCCCTTCATGAATTCCTCTTGTCTTATTCTTCAAGCGATCATTCCTTCACAACACTTTTTCTTAGTCATCTTGACAATTGTTCTTGCCGATATGGGCTGATGACCTCGTGGTTTCTAACCCTAAGACAATCACGACAGAAATCACCCCCATCGCCAGTTAACACGATTGGGCAACATTTCCATATTAACAGTGTTCGGTGTTGATATGGACTAAGCAACAAAAATCCAAGTTCGCCTGAGAATTAAATGTTATGCCTTCCTCTAAACTGCCATTTCACCCATTTATAAGTCCGACTAGTTGGTTGAATGGTCAGCGTACGGGCCTTCGATGCAGAGGGTCCCAGGTTCTATTCTCGGCCAGGTCGGGGATTTTAGCCTTCACTGGTTACTTAAAATGGCTCGGGGACTGGGTGTTTGTGCTGCCCCAAACATCCCTGCAACTCACATACCATAGATAACACTATCCTGCACCACAATAACTCGCATTTAGCTACACATGGCAGATGCCGTCCACCCTCATCGGAGAGTCTGCCTTACAAGGACTACACTCGGTTAGAAAAAGCCACACGAAAATAAAATCTATTTATATCCTAGACTGTGGTGCCTTATTCCCGACTTTACATACTGATTTTCATTAAAATCTGTCGAGCCATTTTCTCGTAGTTCGGCGTTGATATGGACTACGCAACAAAAGTGTAAATCATGAATATCTTGGTTATCATATTTCGGAACGGCAAAATTTTATAAGACACAAATGATCGGAAATTTAATCCTATACAACTTTAATTATGTGCTATTTATCGATAGGACAACTAATAGAAATATTTGAGAATTAAGTTTTAGGCTTTCCCCTATACTACCATTTTACTCAGCGTGAATAACATTATTTAAGGCCTAGATTGTAGCAACTTATTCCCCGACTTATACATACCAATTTTCATTAAATTCTCTTCAGCCGTTTTCTCGTGTTTTGCGTACTTGCATACAGACAGACATGACGGAAGAATAAAAAGTGCATTTCCTTGTTACTGTGGTCACGACCGATACAGAAATAATATTATTTTCAAATTCTGAGCAGTGTACAGACAAAAGACACATATTATACAGATAGATAGATAGATAGATAGATAGATAGATAGATAGATAGATAGATAGATAGATAGATAGATAGTAATCTGTTCCCCTTTGCTGCTTTTCATTTGAAAACATGTTATTGCTGGTGGACTTAATCGTATAACTTAGTGATCCATCGTACCTCGTAGTTTAATATATGTTATGAAGGGTTTGCAAGGATTGTATCTTTAAGAGAGTAAATATCAGACTTGAAGTTGTAATGTGACAGGCTAAAAATCAGAGCACATTGCTATTCCGAGTGTGCCTCGAGAGTGGACCTGGGCCTAGATTTGTGCACAGGACAAGCTCCTGTCAGGATCAGCTGCTACCCCACTCAACTGAGCCGAGTCCAGCACACGGGATAATGGCCTGCGGTGGCCAAAGGAAGGATACAAAGGAAATATTCCAGTAGTAACAGTCAAATTGCATTTTTAATCTAATAAAACTCTTCAAGGGTTCAATTTCAAAACGGTCTCCTAATTGGAAATCTTGAAATTGAGCTAAATTTTCTGGATATGTAAGGAAAGTTTTCATACGCCCACTTTCGTGAATGATCAGCGTAGCAGCCTTCATTGCAGAGGGTGTAGGATTCGATTCACGGCTGGGATGAGGATTTTTTAAGCCTAATTCCTCTGACACGGAGACTCGATATTATTTTCTTCCTCTAATTTTGTGGCTGTCTTGTGATGGCGTCATGCTCAGGTCAGTTACCCTGGTCACGTCTCATGCTTTCATCTCTCTAATTTAAACTGGTACACACAATTCCTTTATATATAAAATACTTCGTGTTTCATGAACATCACTACATTGATTTTTCGCCGGAAATCCAAATTGCAATCCGAAAGATGTTTCACATCAAAATAGCTTTTAGTGAGCCAAAACGAGTTCCAGGCTTTAATCCAACACAACAGCAGTAAAGTCTTGCCACTCATCAGAAGATACAACTGTATAATATACTATAGCAAACCACTGAACAACCAGTGTCAAAAATATTCTATTAACATCGTGGAGTTCGTGAGAAGCATGCATTAGTTCAAAAAATTCCCTCCAGAGCAGCTATAACCATTTTTGAAACTTTGTTGAAGATAAGCTACACCGTACATTAAGTATTAAGTACTTCCCGAGTAGGCTCTCATTGAGTTTATACTTAATAATAATAATAATAATAATATATAATATAATATAATATAATATAATATAATATAATATAATATAATATAATATGATATAATATAATATAATATAATATAATATTTTTATTTTTATTATTATTATTATTATTTTTATTTTATTTGCTTTACGTCCCACTAACTATTTACGGTTTTCAGAGACGCCGAGATGCCGGAATTTTGTCCCGCGGGAGTTATTTTACGCGCCAGTATATCCATGGACGCGAGGCTGAGGTGTTTGAGCACCTTCAAACACCACCGGACTGAGCCAGGATCCAGCACATACTTACGTGGTTGTTCTCTTCCTAGTTCGCAATAGAATTCGTCTTAGTGAAAAATGTATTTATCACGATTGCAATTTTTAAACCGATTTTTGCTTTTAGTTTTAAGTCATATCGAATACACATAGTGAGCACCAAAGAGATGTTAGGTACGGAGTAGAAATTACCAGCCAATTGGGTATTAAGTTCAATCGGTAGAGCATCGACCGTGAAAGCCGAAGGCTGTGGGTTAGGGTTCTTTCGTTATCGGCTGACAGTTTTCTCTGAATTTAACATCCCTTAGGCATGTGCTATCTTTACTTGAAAATTATTGTAGATTCATCCATAGTAGGCCTATATACATAAACCCACCTAAATAACGTATATATGTACGTATTTGTAAGTGTGTGTATATATAAACAGCCGATAACCAACAAGGCCTTTTTTACAATGGGTTTTACGTCGGACCGACACAGATACATCTTATGGCGACGATGGGATAGGAAAGGGCTAGGAGTTCGAAGGAAGTGTCCGTGGCCTTAAAAAGAGGTACAGCCCCAGCATTTACCTGGTGTGAAAATAGAAAACCACGAAAAACCATCTTCAGGGCTGGGGACAGTGGGGTTCGAACCTACTATCTGCCAAATGCAAGCTCAAAGCTACGCGCCCCTATGCGCACGGACAACTCGCTCTTTAACTTCCACGTTCGCCCCTTAAATACAGCAACAACAACAAAAATAATTTTCATCATCATCATCATCGATCTTCTTCTTCTTCTTCTCCTTCTTCGACCGCTATTCCCACACCTGTGGGGTCGTGGGTTGGAACTGCGTAGCATATAATGTATCGGGGGGAGATGCCTATCGGGGGGAGATGCCTATAGCTCCGTAGTTCCGTCGGGAACCACCAGATCGCAACAACAACTTGTCTCGCGCTTGTTGGCCTCAGTTAGCCGTTGAATCCAATACGTATGACTCTGTGTGAACTGTTTTCCCGCTCTGTTATCAAGAAATTCAAGGTAAGAACTTAAGGCGGTGCCTTGTTAATAATGCACAGTTGTTTTAAAGTGCTTATCAGCCTATATAATAAGGAGGATTTGCAAATATTAGTATATGTTGGGCAAGGTACATACTTTGCAGTGTACGTTTTTAAATTCACTAGCTCCGAAGCTGCCATACTGTGCACGTTGCGGGAAGTGGCATCTCACCCCGACTCTCGGTAGAGATGCCACTTTTTCTTCGGGGTAAGATGCCGAAGTTGATTCTTCTGATATAACAGTTTCTTTTCGTAGGAACATGCCAAGAACGTATATCAGGACATCAAACAGGGGTCAGTGGTCCGAAGAGAGCCTGCAAATGGCCATGGAACACGTCCGAACCGGGGGGATGAATTGTTTTAGAGCTTCCCAAGATTATGGAATCCCATACAGAACACTTAAACGACGTCTGGAGAAGAACGACGAAAAGAAGCATGCCATGGGCCCACAAAGTAAGTAGTTACTGATTAATTTTGATGTTTTCTCTCCTTCGGGAGTAAAATGACAACTGGTTCCTAACCGTGAAATTTAATTTAAATTTAAAAAATGCTCTTCTCAGGTAAACTTATACCATATTAAGTATCCATACGCGAACTGTACTCTCCCATTTGCTCCGAAATGTCTTCACTTATTTATTATTATTATTATTATTATTATTATTATTATTATTATTATTATTATTAATTTTTATAATTTTACAGGTTGCCTTGGCGAAGAGAACGAGAAGAAGTTGATCACCTACATAAGACAACTGCAGATTTCTGGATTCCCCCCAACTGGAGAAAATCTACGGAAGCTGGCATTTCAGTTTGCAGAACGAAATGGAATTCCTCACCGTTTTCGTCGAGAAAATGGTATGGCAGGCTGGGATTGGCTACAGGCCTTTCTGAAACGTTTCCCAACGTTAGTTACGAAAAAGCCACAAGGCCTCTCTGTTGACCGGGCTATGGCAATGAATAGGGAAGCAAATGCAGAATATTTTTCTTTAATTCTGGATGTGTTGTCAGCAAACAATTTACTGGATAAGCCCGGACACTTGTATAATATGGATGAAACCGGTTTTCAGATGAATCCTAGGCCAGACACTGTGATAGCAGAGAAAGAAAACATGTGCAATAACTGTGCTAAAGAACTCTGATACAAGAGTCATCCTTACAGCTGATTTAATGTGGTTACACTATAATTTTGAGTGTTTATTTTTTGATAATCATAATAAATATGCTTTAAGAATTGAATTTAGACGATTTTTCTCCAGAATGACATAAAACTAGTAGTCGAAACTCATCCAGATTTAATTGCCATCTTACCCCGATGCTCGGGGTGAGATGACTAAATACATGCCTTCATAAATAAATGTTTAAAACGTACAATTACTAATGATTGGCATAGCTAACTGGCCTATATATAGAAAAAACTCGGCAAAATATTACTGTTTTATGTCTAATTCGAACTCTCAATTTTTATGTACATTTTTGTCCTCAAAACACTAAGTATGGCATCTTCCCCCGATCTACTCTATGTGGCTTTGACTCTGTTTTACGGCCAGATGTCCTTCCTGACGCCAACCTTATATGGAGGGATATAATCAATTATGCGTGTTAGTATGGCGGTTGGTATTGTAGTGCGTTGTCCGAAAATGAAGAGGAAAGAGTTTGGACAAACAAGAACACCCAATCCCCGAGCCAGGAGGATTAATCAGACGCAATTAAAATCCTCAATACGGCCGGGAATCGAACTTAGTACCCTCTCAACCGAAGACCTCAAGCGAACCATTCAGCCAATGAGTCGGACCTCACCATCATAGATATGCATACTAAATTCTCCGTTATAGACTGTTATGCTTTTCACTTGTTAACTTTTATTAAAATCATCTTTGCCTCGGTCTCCCTCGACTTATCTTACCCTCCGTAACAAATCTATTATTCTCCTAGGTAACCTCTTCTTCTGCACCTGACTTACACCCATTCACCGCCGGAGGCGTTTACTCATATAGCCTCATCCTTCGAATTCTTTCCTAATTTTAACTCGTTATACCGGGTACCCTCCTGCCATCGTTTCCACCTGTTAGCAACGGCAGACATATTCACTGCTATCGTGCCTCTTACTTCCATTTTATGAGTAAAATATCCAGAGCCAGCCCAGCTTTCATTCCACAGATATAAATAAACATTATATTCCACTTCTTGCTAAAACCACTCGGAGCATCCTATCTGGAAATGCCTCCTACATAACACTGACGGAATGCTTAGGCGGTATTGTGGTAAATTTCTAGCAAAGTCCAAACCCATGGTTACTTTTATATCTGGGCCACTGAGTGGCTCTTTGTCTTTGACACGCTCTTACAAACCTGTCAACCGTTCTCGATAATATTGATATATCTTTAGGGAAATAACTGTTGTGTAGACTGCCATGTAAATAGTCAGAACCTTCAGTAGGGATTGTGACAGAATGACTGCTGTGACAGGCGATCTGTTTCCACTACAAATACCAGGATTGTAGCTTCGAGGTTAACCTCTGTGAAGTCCATCACACACTGGACAACGTGCTAAGTGCTCTGGTAATGAGCTCTTTATAATAGCAAACAGTGTCAGATGCATTGCCTAGGTTATTATATGAATCTGAAACGAAGTAGAACGGGTTTTGTTTTTAAAATACGGAATGCGAAGTTCTATCAAATATAATTGAGATTTTTCAACTCATAATTACAGTAAAGTAAATTAAAAACCCACAAAACTCTTCTTATTCATCCCCTTAAGTAATATCTAAAAAAAATTCGATCACACTTGCATTTTCTTGCTTCCATCCAAGCATCATTTCATGGTTAGAAACAAATGGTAGTCAGAGGTATTCGAGAAGTCTTCCTCGAAAATAGACGCGATTTTCTTGTGAAGACGCGAACCAAAGTTCTCTGCGAAAGGTAAAGAGTTTTACTTGTTTTATTGACACTGCGAAAGGTCAAAAGCTATATTATAGTGTCAATATTACGGGCCTTGAAAGCACGAGTCTAAATAGTAAACAAATTGTGACGTCAGGGAGCCTTCATAGCTCGAACGGCAGCGCGCCGGCCTCTCACCGCTGGGTTCTGCGGTTCAAATGCCGGTCATTCCATGTGAGATTTTTGCTAGACAAAGCGGAGGCGGGACAGATTTTTCTCCGGGTGCTCCAGTTTTCTCTCTCATCTTTCATTCCAGCAACACTCTCAAATATCATTTCATTTCATCTGTCAGTCATCAGTCATTGCCCCAGAGGAGTGTGACAGGCTTCGGCAGCTGGCACAATTTGTATCCTCGCC
The DNA here is from genome assembly GCF_040414725.1 of Anabrus simplex. Lineage (NCBI taxonomy): Eukaryota > Metazoa > Arthropoda > Insecta > Orthoptera > Tettigoniidae > Anabrus > Anabrus simplex. The sequence goes on along the minus strand of NC_090265.1, from coordinate 1,211,977,656 downwards.
GCTAGATGGGGTCTTCATTGATTCCATCTGATACGGTTGAATGACTGGAAACAGGCTGTGGATATTTCATTTTGGCATCAGGGCAACAAGTGGAGTGATCCAGAACTGCACTGTACATTTGTTCAGTTTAGTCAACTATGTGATCGAAAGTATCCAGACACCTGGCTGAACATGACATACAAGTTCGTGCCGCCCTCCATCGGTAATAGTGGAATTCAATTTGGTGTTGGCCCAACCTTAGCCTTGATGACAGCTTACACTCTCGCAAGCATACGTTCAATAAGGTGCTGGGAGGTTGCTTGGGGAATGGCAGCCCATTCTTCACGGAGCGCTGCACTGAGGAGGTAGCGATGTCGGTCTGTGTGCCTTGGCACGAAGTTGGCGTTCCAAAACATCCCAAAGGTGTTCTATAGGATTCAGGTCGGGACTCTGTTCAGGCCAGTCCATTAAAGGGATGTTATTGCCGTGTAACCACTCCGCCACAGGCCGTGCATTATGAACAGGTGTTCGATCGTGCTGAAAGATGCAATCGCCAACCCCGAAGTGCTCTTCAACAGTAGGAAGCAAGAAGGTGCTTAAAACATCAACGTAGGCCTGTGCTGTGATAGTGTCACGCAAAACAACAAGGGGTACAAGCCCCCTACTTGAAAAGCACGATAACACCGTAACACCACCGACTCCGAATTTCACTGTTGGCACCACACACGCTGGCAGATGACGTTCACCGGGCATTCGCCATGCCCACACTCTGCCATCGGATCACCACATTGTATATCGTGATTCTTCACCCCACATAACGTTTTTCCACTGTTCAATCGTCCAATGTTTACGCTCGTTACACCAAGCGAGGCGTCGTTTGGCATTAACTTGCGTGATATGTTATTTTTGGACAGACGCTCGACCATAAAATGCAAGTTTTCTCACCTCCCGCCGAACTGTCATAGTACTTGGAGTACCGAGCTCGATAGCTGCAGTCGCTTAAGTGCGGCCAGTATCCAGTATTCGGAATATATTAGGTTCGAATCCCACTGTCGGCAGCCCTGAAAATGGTTTTCCGTGGTTTCCCATTTTCATACCAGGCAAATGCTGGGGCTGTACCTTAATTAAGGCCACAGCCGCTTCCTTCCCACTCCTAGCCCTTTCCTGTTCCATCGTCGCCAGAAGACCTATCTGTGTCGGTGCGACGTAAAGCAACTAGCAAAAAAAAAAAAGTACTTGGAGTGGATCCTGATGCAGCTTGGAATCCTGTGTGATGGTCTGGATAGACGCCTGCCCATTACACTTGACGGCCCTCTTCAACTATCGGCAGTCTCTGTCAGTCAACAGACGAGGTCGGTCTGTACGCTTTCGTGCTGCACGTGTCCCTTCACGTTACCACTTCACTATCACATCAGAAACAGTGGACCTAGGGATGTTTAGGTGTGTGGAAATCTCGCGTACAGACTTCTGGCACAAGTGACACCCAATCACCTGACCACTTTCCCTGAGTTCCGCGGAGTGTCCCATTCTGCTCTCTCACGATGTTAAATGACTTCTGAGGTCGGCGCTATGGAGTACCTGGCAGTACTTGGCAGCACAATGCACCTAACATGAAAAACGGATGTTTTGGGGGGTGTCCAGATACTTTTGATCACATAGTGTAGTAGCAGCTGTACTGTGGGAGACAGCGTTTTTATGAAGAAGCACCACGCTGTGGATTGGAATTCTAGGCCTTTGTAACTACGTGTTGTCATGAAGAAGGTTTTTAATTCTTAAGATGTCCGGCGGTGTAATACTATTTATTATTATTATTATTATTATTATTATTATTATTGTTATTATTATTACTGACAATGATAATCAACGCACAAAACAAGAAGATAACCTGTTTACTCTATTGCCCAGAACTACTGACCAGTTAGATGATCTGAAGCTATTGTATTGTCACGTGGTTAGACTGACGACGCCCTCAGCCGTATGCCTTGCCTATCATGATACGCTCCACTGTCTCTCGTTGATCTCAATAATCTGAGTGTTTTCCCTATCGTAAGACCAGGATTTATTGAACCTAGGTCCTCCGCGTAAGAAATGAACATGCTATACCTACACAGTGGAGCTGGTGATAATATATAACACTTATTTTATTACGGAAAATTCACGAAATAATAATAATAATAATAATAATAATAATAATAATAATACATATTTGCCAATGTACTCAAAAGCAACAGATATAAGTTTATATTGGGACTGGAACATCTTAACTGATAGAAATATGATACACAACAGACCAGATATCATACTGTAGGGCCGTACTGCCAAGCTTGTTTGTATCGTCATTTATGCAGTGCCTTGTAATTTAAACATGAAGTCATTTTATGAAATGAAAACGCATAACTTTCGATTGCTGGCGCACAATGTAAATCAATTGTAAGTAGATGACGTAGCAATGGTAACAGTTTTGACTAAAGCAAGAGGACTGGTGCATAATAACCTTTACAAAGGCCGTTGAGGTAGCTTCAGCGGCCAAACCATTTGATAGAAGACATCCAGAAATCTGAAATTCTGAGCACCCGAAGCATTATGCAGAAAGGATGAGTTTCTAAACGGAAATCATAACTTAATTTCAGCGACTGCAAATGTTAAAAACATTCAAGCTCTTAAGAAATTTTCAATCGTGAAATTACCGGTGTTTCACCTCAGTGTGCATTGGGGTCATCAGTTGGATTGCTACACCTTTCCAAGATGCTGGCGGCCACTTTGCCGTTGAGACACAGCTACAAGCCTCCTATGGAGTACAATGCATTGACGCTGCACTGGGGAATTATTGTGGATCTTAAGTGTAGAATTACAGTATTTTCCTCGTTAAATATGAGTTTGTTTAAAAATTAAAATTGATTACATAATTACCCTCTTACGCATGAATAACATCGAAAAATACACAGTTGTTAATTGGCTTCTGAATTGCGTTGTACTAAATTCACCTTCTTATTATTGCATCTTGAATAGAAAGGTTTAGTAGACATCTGGCACCCATTTTTACCCTAGATTGTTCGTCAACGAACTGTTTTTCATCATCTGTCGACACTACTTCAAACCCGCCTTCGACGTCATGTTCTTCAAGAGTCACATCTTCACCGTCACTATGTACCACTTGATCACTGTAATGCTCAAAATCGCTCAACTCAGTGTACACGATGATTTCATGTTCTACTTAACCATTCATTATTTTTGAAATTTTGCTTGCTGGAATACTACGCCAGTTCTACAGTTCAATTTGCGTTCAAATAATACATATTCCTACTTCAAAAAGGTGTTCAGTTAAATGTGACATTTTATGTGATGGGTAAGGAAAATTTATCATCGAAATTGTTGGTGCACATCCACTCTGTGGGGATGCACGCGACCTAAATGCATATGTAACTCACGGTAAGTAAAAGGAAACGAAATGATCGGCTATAGCTGGAACCCCAGACAATCAACGAAACTCTGAAGGAAGAGTGAATAACAGCAGATTTGGTTCGTTTACAGACATGTCCTTAAAAATACAGGGCCATGGGTTAATCCACAGTGTGGTTCTAAGGTTAACAAAAATGTTAAGAAACGGGAAAAATGCCATTTCCATGAAAGCTCCAAGTAGCGAGAAACTGCTACTTTGTCCATGAATACACATTTCACAGATGTATAGAAAAGTGTATTTTTAATAATGAATCACCACATATTTGTGACATTACGCCCGTTGAATCGTTCTCTTTTATCAAACAGAGCGTGACAGCAAGTAGTGTTGCTAACTGCTTCATCTCAAAATATGGTCTGCCTAGCACAACCCAGAGGAAACCATGGCAAGAGATTATTTGAGAATTAAATAGTTTATTTTGTTCTTTACGCTTGTTTGTTATGTGAGTATCAATAGACGGAGGTAAGTATGTTGTTCACGCCAGGGCAATAGAACTGTCTATCCTCATGTTTATCTGAAATGGAGGAGAAATGTATGCTGTTAATCTTACTTAACCTAGGCTGACAGAATATCAATCATGCAATATGCAGATTAATGGACTCCGTGTGCATACAGTGAGCAGACGGTACTCTCGATCATTATAAACCTTCTCCGTACTCACGTGAGACTCGGAATTGATGCTGATCATTATCCATGATGCGGTGCAAGCGACGTGAGAAAATACCGAGCAGTTAGTGCCACTTCGCTGAAATCACTCACTGACAGTGGCTGTTGTCCGCTACATGTACAAATCACGTCTGTCCTTGCATTACTGATGGGATCCTGTTTGCATTCCGCACTGCTTCAAACTACAAACTACAAACACTGTTCAAAATCCTGCAGCAAAACAAAAATACCGTTCAGGAGAACATATAAGCAACAGATGTGAAGGATTTACTGAAAAATCTACAAAAAGTCAAACACAATGATGAAATAATGAGACTGTAAAAATTCTCGACATGAGAAAATACCGAGCAGTTACTATCACTTCGCTGAAATCACTGTAAAAAAATAATCAAGGAAGGTAGTAACTTGGTGTTCCCAGTCCGTCAACATGTGATCAGTTCCCAAGTCAATTATTATGGGTGATTAATTTCAATCAATCAATCAATCAATCAATCAATCAATCAATCAATCAATCAATCAATCAATCAATCAATCAATCAATCAATCAATCAATCAATCAATCAATCAATCAATCAATCAATCAATCAATCAATCAATCAATCAATCAATCAATCAATCAATCAATCAATCAATCAATCAATCAATCAATCAATCAATCAATCAATCAATCAATCAATCAATCAATCAATAAATAAATAAATAAATAAATAAATAAATAAATAATGATCTGCATATAGGGCAGTCGACCAAGTGGCAGATTCCCTATCTGTTGTTTTCCTAGCCTTTTCTTAAATGATTTGAATGACATTGGAAATTTATTGAACATCTCCCTTGGTAAGTTATTTCAATCCCTAACTACCCTTGCAATGCTCTCTCTAGCTATTATTTTTCTTAAGACTGGTCACACCTTCTAACCTCATATGGATGTGCGTCCTTCAGAACAATTTCCGTTGTGTTCATTTTCCTATGCGCAGGGATAAAGAAAAATGAACCTCACCCTACCTTACTGTAGGAATGTATGTTTGCGTGACTTATTTACGCACTCTACAGTATAATATATTTAAGGTCCATTTTCCTTTGAAAATAATCGTAGGAAAATGAAGACAACGAAAATTGTTCTGATGGACTGCATATCCATACGTGGTTGGGGGCGTGACCAGTTTGAGGAGAATAATGGCTAGGAAGACCATTGTGAGATACGATGTTCTGTTTCTTAACCCCCTATATGTAACTTGTAAGTGGCTTTTTGAGGAAAACGAAAGAACAATCCCTATAATATGAAGCCCGTCATACATTTTGCCTGCTAAGATCATTGCTGTCCACTGTGACAACCAGCAGATATTATTGTGGCATTTGGTCGGTGTGATAGCATCCTCACCCGTACTGCTTGGTTTTTAATCGATCTAGTATTTACAATTGAGTGTAACAGTACTGTACTGGGTATATAGTAATTTCTTGTGGCAGCCCTCACAAGGCAGACCATTCGGCCAGGGAGGCCAGCACCTGCCGTGTATGGAAACGTGCTCGTTAATTTGGGGTTGTGTGGTGAAGATGTTGCAGATGGCACAAACACCCAGTCCTCCAGCCAAGAGAATTAATTGTTCAATATTAAAATCCCTCAATTCAGCCAGGAATCTAACCCAGAGCTTCGAGGATCTGAACACTAAACATTGATAACTCAGTCATGACTCCAGATCTCCATACGAGGTTAAAATATTACATTTACCCAATCCCGTGGCGTAACCATCCATTAAAAGTACTGATCTGCCAAACCCGCTGCTGCCCAGCTAGATTACTGGAGTGTTACTAGGTCAGAATTACAACATCCTCAGCCGTATTACTTTACTTTCGTGACCGGGTCCGCTTGCTCTTATTTCTGACAGCGCATCAGTTCGCTGCACGATGCTGAGTGAACCGCGTTTCAGCCTTCAGTACAGAATAAAAATGCTGAGACTTGCCATGGATCGAACCCGGGAGTTCTGGGTAAGATGCTGGTAATACTACCATTACAATATCACGTTTAGTACCCTGAACAGGGATCCTCTCACGAGAATATATACCACCATGTTATCACATCTACGAGCTGCGGGGGCTTTCATTTAAAGATTTTAGTACTTCTCATCTTCGTATCCTCAAATATCTCCACTCAAGAGCTCCCATTTCAGAGTGTTCCGTTTCTTTCCCTAAACTATTAATTACACGAGTCCTTTTACTTCTTGGGTTTCGGAGTCTGGAATCTTATTAAAGGGTAAATAATTATAGCATTTTATCTCATTTGTCGTTGGAGGAAAGCTGTAGCTTTAAGCCTTCTTCTTTATTGAAATACGAACAAATTTGTAGCCTTGCAGAGGACATTGAGGGTTTTTGCTCTCTAAGTCTTATTTAGTTAGTAAAGAAAGCTGATATACATATATACGTTCGGTTGATATACCGTTGACTTATCGTGGTAGAGAAAACCTACAATGACCATAAACAAATCAGAGAAAAGTCCTTTAAACCGAGCAAGGTGGCTGCACGGATACGACAGTGTAGATCTTAACTTGCATTCGGGAGGTGGTGGGTTAGATTCCCACTGTTACCAGTTCTGCAGATACTTTTCGGTGTTTTTCCATTTTTAACACAGGAACATGTTGGGGCTGCCCCTTGATTAAATCTATGGTTGCTTCCTTCCCAGTAAAAGCCCTGTACCATTCCATCGTTGCCATGAAACATGCCTGAGGCAATACGATGTAAAACGAATAGCACATTTTGAAATTTACAGCCCGAATTCCAGTGATAAATGTTACGGTCGTCCTGAGCACATAAATACCCAGTGCATGTTATCAGAGCGACCAGTTGCGAAGGCTTTCTGTCTATATGCCACCAAACGACTTCTCATATTATCCCACTTCAAATACTGAGACATCGTACATACATCCACCTTTAATATAGACTATTATGCCTTTCAGCGTTCAGTCCGCAAGCCTCTGTTAATTAACTAAGTGCTTCCACAATCTCCAATTAGCAGCCAGCTCTGTGGATTCGTTTAGTTCCACACCTTCCATCATTAAATAATTAAAGCGAAACCCTTCCCAGATATTGTATCGTCCTCCATTCGCCGTACAGCACCCCACCACCGAAGCCATTTTATGCATACACAATAATCCATCGATTTTAATGCTAACTTGGCCTTCATGTCCTCATTCGGAGTCCTTTTCTTCCATTCTTCCCACCTGATTGTAGAAGCAATCATTCTCGATACCTCCATGCTTGTTATTTCCAATTTATGAATAATATAACCTCAGTTCACCCAGCTTTGACTCCCGTACAGCAAGTCGGTCTGAAAACAGACCGATATAAAGAGAAGTAAATTTCTTCCTTACCGAGAACCATTTACTACAACCGTGTGCTCACGGCATTAGCTTGGTTGCAATTTCACTTAATTTCGCTTAATATACTCTATTAACATCCTAGGAGAATAGCAAACGAAATATTAGAAAAGATCCACTTGTTCCGGTTTAGTATTCCCTACCTGTTATTCAGTCATCTTAGGTTTGTTCCCTACTGACATCACTTTAGTCTTGGAAATGCTAATATTCTCATCATTCTCGCTGCTCAACTTATCAAGCTACAAGATATTAGATTGCAGGCTGTTAACACAGTCTTTCATTAAGATCACGTCGTCGGTAGAATTATGTTTACTACATTTCCACCCAAGTCAATCCCTCCATGCCATTTTATACCTTTCAGTGAATGATCCATATATATGTACTATGAAGAACTGAGGCAAATTTTTATTTCATTCTGACACCGGTACGTGTTTGCCAAATCCAAAGAATAGCTCACACGTTCCTTGAAAGAAAAATATTGAATTGTTGGTTTCGAAAAGAAATTTCCATGTACTGAAGAATATGAACATTTTATGCTGTCACGAGGAAATTAAATACTAAGTTTTCCATAAAATTACTTCCGCATTATTGCCTCTAAGAATTGTGTAATCGTGGTAACAATCTTGTCTTGTATATTTCTGTCCAGTCTGTACGATTGCCGCCATTTGACAAAATTTCTTGATATTGTGATCATATCCGTGAACGCTCCTGAAAATGTAACTTTTTCGAGATATATTTTATCGTATGTACAGCACATCAGACAGAATGGACACTGAATCATTGATCTTGCTTTCCTAGCACCCAGAAGGAATTTTTCAGTATTTAAATCTATCAACATTATTCGCTCATTTCTGTGCCTAACAGAAACCATGTTTTGTACTATGGTGCTCCTGATGAAAATTCCTACTCCAGACTCTGCCTTTCCTCTTTCCATACCTGTTAAGAACGTCCTATAATTTCCAATATCTTCCTCGTCATCTACCGTTACCCAAAAATCATTAACTCCTGATACATCCACTACGTGTTTTCTTCCATTAGCCCCCATAATACTGATAGCTTTCTATCGAACTGCATTTCGCTCACCAAATTGTTTCCAATGAGCCGCTGGCCTCTCAAATAAAGTGGGACTCCATCAGTCCCATATGCCCGAAGCTTGCTTAAATTTCTGAGATCGGTGAGTAGCATTATACCCTCCTTACTCATCAGTTTGTAGTTTTACATGTCTTGATATTGTGATCAAATCCGTGAACGCTCCTGAAAATGTAACATTTTCGAGATATATCTTATCGTATGTACAGCACATCAGAAAGAATGGACACTGAATCATTGATCTTTTTTTCCTATGTTCTCACAATGATAAAACTAAACCAAAAAGACAGTGATATTCACGATGACCGTATTCTCCTCATTACTAAAGAAAGCAAAGGTCATGAATTACCATGGAAGACCAAGAGGTAAAAGCTTCCTTTGACCATAATCTCGACACTAAGTGGAGTAGAGTGGTTAGGCGCCTTTGCCCCCAGGTGTTAATCTGATTCTCATTTCTGATGTAGACAGTATGAATCTCGTAGTCATGTGCTTTCCCACACGTAGGCTACAAGTTTCGTTTATAAATGTTTACATCTTAAGATATACGATCAAAACATTGTTCTTCCAGGTGAACTGAGTCGCGCACTCGACATTCATACATACATACATACATACATACATACATACATACATACATACATACATACATACATACATACATACATACATACATACATACATTATCATTATAGACTGTTATGCCTTTCAGCGTTCAGTCTGCAAGCCTCTGTGAATTTACTAACCGTCGCCACAATCCTCGATTTTCAACTAGTGTTGTGGCCTCATTTAGTTCTATACCTCTTATCTTTAAATCGTTAGAAACCAAGTCTAACCATTGTCGTCTTGGTCTACCTCTACTTCTCTTACCCTCCATAGCAAAGTCCATTATTTTCATAGGTAACCTATCCTCCTCCATTCGCCTCACATGACCCCACCACCGAAGCCGGTTTATGCGTACAGCTTCATCCATCGAGTTAATTCCTAAATTAGCCTTTATCTCCTCATTCCGAGTACCATCCTGCCATTGTTCCCACCTGTTTGTACCAGCAATCATTCTTGCTACTTTCATGTCTGTTACTTCTAACTTATGAATATGATATCCTGAGTCCACCCACCTTTCGCTCCCGTAAAGCAAAGTTGGTCTGAAAACAGACCGATGTAAAGATAGTTTCGTCTGGGAGCTGACTTCCTTCTTACAGAATACTGTTGATCGCAACTGCGAGCTTACTGCATTAGCTTTACGACACCTTGATTCAATCTCACTTACTATATTACCATCCTGGGAGAATACACAACCTAAATACTTGAAATTATCGACCTGTTCTAGCTTTGTATCACCAATCTGACATTCAATTCTGTTGAGTTTCTTACCTACTGACATCAATTTAGTCTTCGGGAGGCTAATTTTCATACCATACTCATTGCACCTATTTTCAAGTTCCAAGATATTACACTGCAGGCTTTCGGCACAATCTGCCATTAAGACCAAGTCGTCAGCATAGGCCAGACTGCTTATTACATTTTCACCTAACTGAAGCCCTCCCTGCCATTTTATACCTTTCAGCAGATGATCCATGTAAACTACGAACAGCAAAGATGAAAGATTACAGCCTTGTCTAACTCCTGTAAGTACCCTGAACCAAGAACTCATTCTACCATCAATTCTCACTGAAGCCCAATTGTCAACATAAATACCTTTGATTGGTTTTTTAATAATCTACCTTTAATTCCATAGTCCCCCAGTATAGCGAACATCTTCTCCCTCGGTACCCTGCCGTATGCTTTCTCTAGATCTACGAAACAAAAACGCAACTGCCTATTCCTCTCGTAGCATTTTTCAGTTACCTGGCGCATACTGAAAATCTGATCCTGACAGCCTCTCTGTGGTCTGAAACCACACTGGGTTTCATCCAACTTCCTCTCAACTACTGATCGCACCCTCCTTTCCAAGATGCCAGTGAATACTTTGCCTGGTATACTAATCAATGAGATACCTCGATAGTTGTTGCAATCCTTCCTGTTCCCTTGCTTATAGATAGGTGCAATTACTGCTTTTGTCCAATCTGAAGGTACCTTACCAACACTCCATGCTAATTTTACTACTCTATGAAGCCATTTCATCCCTGCCTTCCCACCATACTTCACCATTTCAGGTCTAATTTCATCTATTCCTGCTGCTTTATGACAATTAAGTTTATTGACCATCCTTTCCACTTCCTCTAGCATAATTTCACCAACATCATTTTCCTCCTCCTCATGAGCTTGGATGTTCGCAACACCACAAGAATGATTTCCTTTTACATTGAGAAGATGTATAATATAACTGTTTATAATAGTTTATTTAAATCCGCCTTGATCAATACACTCATTAAATGAAAGGAACATTATTAATTAAACCATACATGTTTCGGGAAATCTCAACCATTCCCTTCATCAGTGTTATTCTTTGATCTAACCACTGATGAAGGGAATGGTTGAGATTTCCCGAAACATGTATGGTTTAATTAATAATGTTTCTTTCATTTAATGAGTGTATTGATCAAGGCGGATTTAAATAAACTATTATAAATAGTTATATTATACATTCAGACCAGTCAATACGGACCAAACACAATATTAACCTATCATGGTTAAGTTTATTAACATTGAGAAGATGTTCGAAATATTCCCTCAACCTCTCCAGTGATTCCCTGGGATCTATTATGAGTTCACCTGAATTACTCAAAACACTGTTCATTTCCTTTTTCCCTCTCTTCCTAACATTCTTTATTACTGTCCAGAAAGGTTTCTCTGCTGCTTGACCTAGCCTTTCCAGGTTGTTACCAAAATCTTCCCAGGACTTCTTTTTGGATTCAACAACTATTTGTTTCGCTCTGTTTCTTTCATCTACGTACAAATCTCTGTCTGCCTCGGCCCTTGTTTGGAGCCATTTCTGATAAGCCTTCTTTTTACGCTTACAAGCTGCTCTCACTTCATCATTCCACCAAGATGTTCGCCTTTTCCCATCTTTACACACAGTTGTTCCTAGGCATTCCCTTGCTGTTTCTTCTTCAGCATCCCTGTATGCCACCCATTCACTTTCTATATCCTGAACCTGCTTACTGTCTACTGTTCGAAACTTCTCACTAATCATATCCATGTACTTCCGTCTAATTTCCTCGTCCTGGAGATTTTCTACCCTTATTCGTTTGCAGACAGATTTCACTTTCTCTGCCCTAGGCCTAGAGATACTTAGTTCACTACTCGACATTCATCGCAGACGAAACGCGTTTATAATTTTACTTGTCATCGCTATCAAATCCATTGACTCTTCTGTTTTATATAAAAGCGGAACGGCAGGAATGTGACAGTGGATGTTATAACACTGATGTACATAGGCGTCAATTGAAACGATAGTGTCTGGGTGACTAGCTAGTGAGTATGTCACTCAGGCATAACACCCCCAACTCGCGTGACATCAAACAAATGTGTCTACATCTCTCCAACAAGGCCTGATATGGCCGGGTGGCACAGCGGACAACAGTACCGTAACATTATCCCTCTATTATTTTATTATTGTTTTCGTAATGATGAACGATGTACGGGCCAAAATACAACAAGCAGATTTCTTAGAAAAATGGGTTTAAACCTGGGGATTCTAAAATTCTTAGTTTTTCAGGATCAGAGTGCCCATCAAATTACTTAATTCCTGAAATTAAAATCTGGACTCTGATATGCTATAATTTAATGCGTATTTGCCTTGGATGAACTAAGGGACATTAAAGTCTTGCAGACCATAAGTACACAACAATTTGGTATGTGTCTGGAGTGAAACAACGAACTAAGGTTTTTAATTCAGAGTGTGGAAATGTTTTACTTTGATGTTAGGAAATGTCAAAGTAGTGTATCGTAAATATAGCCACTAACAGTTTTAGAATACATAAAATCCATATCTGGAAGGTGGATGGTTCAGATTGAGTATTTCCGATAACGTAAACTCGTTTCCTCACACCGAGCTAGTGCAGCTCTTCCCAGGCACATCCCCAAAGGAGATGAGCTGTATGTACCATTTTAACCACATGCCAACCCTCCTGCCATTCTTAAATTTCTGGAAGTACCGTGACCCGGTCTAGAAAGCCAAGAATAACGGCGGAGTGAATTCGTCGTACCGACCACTTGACACCTCATAATCTGCAGATCTTCGGGCTGAGCACCAGTCGCTTGGTAAGTCATAGCCCTTCGGGGCTGTTGCGCCATGGGGTTTTTGGTTTTGGCAGTACCATGAATCGAACTCGGCCGTCCGAGGATGGCAGCTAGGAGGAGGAGGTGGAGGTAGGAAAAATTGTAAATTTAGGAAGAAATTTGGAATTAGGGTCACAGTTCGATGATAAGAAATTACGACTCTACAGAGGCGGACAATATTTCTGGTTAGGTCTACATGTTGTTATAACGTATTTCCTTTCTCTAAATATAATTGAGGGAAATACTAGACAAGCAACTATTCAGAAAGCAGCAATTGAGGTGTGGACTTCGTCCACCCTTCCAGTTCAATGCTTATGTAGGAGAAATGGTAAATTTAGGAAGAAATTTGGAATTAGAGTCAAAGTTCAATGATAAGAAATTACGTCTCTAATAGTTTTCATTGTATATTGTAGTGTAACCTCAGTTGACAGATGATTTGAAGTAATCCATGAAATATATAAACACTGTCCTAGAGAAGAAGTACAAGATGAAAACAAGTAAATAAAATACGAAGTTAATGGGATACAGTACAATGAAAACAGACTGATATTAGGGGGAAAATCAGATTAGTATATGAAGAAAAGTAGATTAATACTTTTACGTAGGAAGTAGAATTAGAAGTGATGGCCGGAGTAAGGATAGGATAACCTCCAACTAGTCTAAGCATGAAGGGCCACTATAAAGATAAGTAATTTGTTCACCGACAAAAAACTGCGTATTAGAAATATGTTTCTGAAGACCTTTGCATGGAGCATGGCATTTTGTGATAGTAAAACATAAACAATATCCTATGCGGAAAGGAAGAGAATTGAAGCATTTCAAATGTAGTATTACAAAAGAATTTTTAAGATGACGAAAGGATATCGGATCACAGAAGTAGAGATACTGAGTCTAATTGGTGAGAGGGCAACGATTTGACAAAATTAGACAACAAGAAAATCAGGATGCTTGCAGATAGCTTTTAAGTAATGTAGCGAAATAGATCAAGTACAGTGTCAGTGTAAAGTACATGTTGATTTGAACAGTTAGGCAGAGCTAATGAGGTTGGCACAAGATAAAATGACATGGAATTCTGGATCAAAGCAGTTTACGGACTGATGACCCAAACGGCAATTTTCTGAAAGCGCACTAAACCAAAGTCAATTTTTATGTGAATTAATGGTTGTGCATCAAAAATTACCACTGAGAAGCGCAAAATACTTCAGGTAATACATTCTTGAGAGGCCTACAACGTATATATTTCAGACCTTCCTACCTGGCGCTGTCAGCAGGTCAGAAAGGAAATTAAAGGCCTCCTGGAATAAGGATTTAACCAACAAATCAGAAATTATTCAGGATAGAGGAAATTTATTATTATTGAACCAACTGCATATGCAAGCGTACAAATGAGTTCATTTATTAAAATATTATTTTTATAACTTACAGTTTTAAAAATATATGATTTGGAAGTGATACAATGGAAAATAATCCGCAATTTTAAGTGTGTGTATAACAGTCGAGAAATCCTGTAGATGCACGTGGATAAAAATGATAGCAAATAATATTAATGCAATAATAAAAATAACGACAACAACAAGAATATATTTCAAAGTATAGATGTGACTTTGTCTATTGTCTTTATTTAAATGATCTACTACACCTGGTGGTGAACCAACACAAGCAGTGCCCACCATCGTGATTGATGTTCCATCGTGACACCGCGGAATACAAAGTTCTTCTGGCTGTAAATCAGCCTGAATTTTAAATGTAAGACGTAAGATGACACCACTGCTTAGAGGAGTGATGATATACCATATTTTTACTGAAATCTCACTTTTCACAAATTTGTTGGTTACACCGTTATTCCAGGGAGGTCTTCAATTGTTAGTGAGAATAATTAATAAAGGCAACGAGTGCCTTGTGTACCCTAACTGTAAGTACAAAATGTTTATCCAAATATATTATTAAAACCTATGACTGTTCCTTTACTCCTGTAATCTGGGCTCAGGAAAGTACATACTACTCGTACGACTAACGGAGCCGAATGCTTAACGTATCCACAAAGACGTACACGAGATGCTGTCAGTTGGTACAATTATTTTATTCACATCTATTTACAAATTAAACCCACACATAACCTTAATCACTGCTGTCACAAACAAAACACTCACATCACACAAGTCTCCAGTTAAAAAGCAACTGATTGTCGCTTCAATATAGAGACTGCAACTATTACATGTCACACGAGATAAATATTCATGCTACACCATAACTTTACTGAGCAATAACTAGTCAACCAATAACTCGTCGTTCCCATCATGACCATCTCCTTATATATGTGCCTGACCAGGCTTCTGGAAAGATACGTTACTAAAAAGATATCCTCTTGAAAATTCTAGAGTGCCTAACACACATATTATAATGTACAGAATATGCTCAATCATTCTAGTGCCTGTTACCATTCCGGAAGTTACAGTGTGTTCACAATTATGGAGTACAAATTGTATATACAGGTAAGAATGAACTATATACAGGTTCTTACATTAATTGAACTGATATAAATGTCTATGTACATCACATGTTTCATGACATAACCTCACACACAATACGATCATTCGACTACGTAAATAATAATACTAAATGGATGTACATCAGTTCATAGCCATACATACAAGTAATAATAATAATCGTATAATATTAATAATAATAATAATAATAATAATAATAATAATATTAATTCGAGCTCGATATTTGCATTAGTTACCCTTGGGTGAGAGAATATTGTTTTCAAGTTATGTCCGTTTATCGCACTTGCGTCATGCTTTCAAAGGTACCTTATGGAGGATTTTTATGTGACTAATCCAACAATCAATCCACATAACCACTGATATGCTATTGAAATGTTATGGTGAAACATGTTGGAAATCTCAAGGTGCAAGCAGAAAGCAGCTGGAATAAGGCAGGAAATGAAATACATAAATATTAGTACGTTATGCCAGGAAGGGTACAACATAAAAAATAACAACCGACCAGAGTTTTCAAAGAAGTTCTGCCGACTAAACTTTCCCACGAGCTGAACAACAGTAGCCAGACGTCTGTATAACGCACAATTGTATTATCTACGCCTGTTCGCTGTTTAGAATCCTGGCGTACAGAACTTGTTACCACAAATTATTCGTCTGTGGCTAGCAGGAGACCGCTCTAAGTTTGTAAAAGTTGCAAGGAATGTTTAGTGCGCTTCTTTTACTTCCCGTGGTGCGTTCACAAAACACATTCATAGTCAGTTTGATAAAAAAAAAAGTATAACTGATTGTAGCCTTCAGTGCGCGCTGGGCACAAACAAGAACAACAATGTATGAAAAACCCATACCTTCCATTTTGTCCCTTATTCCTATTATGTGCAGTTATGAGTAAATTATTTATTCAGAATCTTACATTGACAATCTTCCGTTTCCCATTGCGATAATCAATCTCAAGGTCTTGAAAATATAATAAACAATGACTATGAAGTGAGGTAGCAGGACTCTGTGAGAAAGGAGTTGGGCCGACAACTCAATATCCTGCGATCAAGATAATCTTGCTCGCACATTTTCCTGGCTTACGACTGCCTTACCTCCTCTGTACTCATACTTGGTGTTGAGAAAACGTGCTTGCCTGCTCCTGTATGCTTCATGCATACAAACTGAGCTTCCTGTATTATCGGGTCGTATATTTGGACACTCGCCAGCAACCCTTAGTTTCCCTGTTCGGTATTGACTTACCAACCTCTAACACCCAGCGTAGAGAAACCTAATCGACGGTCCGACTGATAAGCCAGTATAGAACAGTTCAATTTCTGGCGACTATATTCTAAAATGGTGGATTCGATACCAGCTCAAATACGCCTGCCTCGGTCGATACATTTACTGGCATTTAAAACAACTCCTGCATGTCCAAATTCCGGCAACTTGGAGTCTCCGAAATCTGCAAACATAGCTAGTGGTACGTAAAACCTATACTATTATTATTATTATTATTATTATTATTATTATTATTATTATTATTATTATTATTATTATTATTATTATTTGCGATTTGTTTTACGTCGCACCGACACAGACAGGTTTTATGGCGACGATGGGACAGGAAAGGTCTAGGAATGGGAAGGAAGCGGCCGTGGCCTTAACTAAGGTACAGCCCCAGCATTTGTCTGGTGTAAAATTGGGAAACCACGGAAAACCGTCTTCAGGGCTGCCGACAGTGGGATTCAAACCCGCTATCTCCCGGATGCGAGTTCACAGCGCGCCCCTAACCGCACGGCCAACTTGCCCGGTATTAATAATAATAATAATAATAATAATAATAATAATAATAATAATAATAATAATAATAATCCACCTCCATGGCGTAACGATTAGCGCTATAAGCTACCGTTCTCAGTGCGCGGGTTCGATTGCCGGTGCTTTCAGAGACTTAAGATTGGCACGTAAGCAGGTATGTAGTTTTAAAATATACATGTTGACTGAGGGTGTAGCCTACCTGAGAAAGCTGCAACACCTCGTGAAATGCGAGAACACGAGTTTACTTAATGATAATAATAATAATAATAAACCTACACACATGCATAAAACATCATAATAAACTTTTAGGGCCTATGCCTGTCATTATTCAGTCTGTAAATCTCTGTAAATAAACTAATAACATCTGTAATTCTCTAATTCCAACTACTGTAGTTATATGGGCCTATCTCTTATCTTGAGAGCATACAAAGCTGAGTCTAGGTTTCTCTTTGATTTTCTCACTTTCCAAGTTCGAGAGTAATCTTCTGCTATCGTCCTATCGTCCTCCAATCGCCTCAGATAAAACACTACCGAAGCCTGTTCAAACGCACAGCTTTATCCAACGAGTTAATTCCCAATTAGTTTATTTCCTAACGGCACGTGATCAATATGAGTGCTCTCCTACTATTGTTCCCATTTGATGCAGCATTCCATGCCATCCTATCCTGTGCTGACCTCATTAGCACTACGTAACTTTTGAGAAGTACTTCGGGTAATTGATCATTGGAAGGCCTTCAAGGCATTTATTTACTTCTTGTCCCTTACTTCTATTTTACGAATAAATTATTCCAAGTCCACCCAGCCATCACTTCCGTACAACTATGTCCACCTGAAAACTGGCCGTTATGTAGAACATTTCTTATGAGAATTCCCTCTTTCTTACAGAATGTCTCTGGTCACAGATGCGTGCTCACTGCATTAGCTGTCCTACAATTGATTTTATATCACTTGGCACACCACCATTCTGAAGGAATATATGTACAAACTAGCAAATATACCCGTGCTTCGCTGCGGCATTCTACATTGTATTCGAATATCGAAGTAAATACTGTACATGCAGTAAACAAGATTGTTTTAAAATTGCATGTCTTAGCGTTATCCAAGAAACTGCATGGGGAGGTCCCCATACGTTGTTTCCAATGTAAAGTGTTTGTTACGGACTTGTGATGATAACGGCAGGCTCACTTGCCATATGCCATTCACAATCGAATTGGGAAGTTTACATTATAACTGCAGGCCCCTACTGCCTTACTGAATTATTCATTACAATGGTAGGCGTTCCTTACTAATGCCAATTACACATGAGTTGGAGAAGGACCCCATTCCTACTGCCAGTCAAAGTCGGTATGAGGAGTACAGATTACAATAGCAGACACACCCTTTCTCTATCGCTACAAATAGACATCCTTGAATATATATAGATCCAAACCAAACCAAACCCCATGGCACTACAGCCGTTGAAGGGCCTTGGCCTACCAAGCGACCGCTGCTCAGCCCGAAGGCCTGCAGATTACGAGGTGTCGTGTGATCAGCACGACGAATCCTCTCGGCCGTTATTCTTGGCTTTCTAGACCGGGGCCGCTATCTCACCGTCAGATAGCTCCTCAATTCTAATCACGTAGGCTGAGTGGACCTCGAACCAGCCCTCAGGTCCAGGTAAAAATCCCTGACCTGGCCGGGAATCGAACCCTGGGCCTCCGGGTAAGAGGCAGGCACGCTACCCCTACACCACGAATATATATAGATAGACATACGAAAGTATATGCATCTTTACAATATTGCAGACCTTCATTTACAGATTAACTGCTGTTAAACGGTACGTCATATCTTCAAAAGGATTGTACCACAAGACGCCGTATTTAGCGGCCTAAATGGCTGGTCCTATGATATATCATCTATTCGTGGGTCAGATTGAGTTAGAAACGTTGAATAGGGTAAAATTTGTGTAACATTATCTCACATTGCAGTACATTTCGGATAATTATGTGACAGCTACATACATAGCATTTGTCTCACAGTTGGCTACTGGGTGGACCAATTTTCGTGTAGAGTTTGATGATTCTATCTTTGCTATAAGTCAGGGATGGTGAAGCTTTTCCAGAAAGTGTGCAATTTTAAGTCTGGTATATAATTTGCAACTGTTGAATGTGCCACTTATTATTTTTCATTAAGGAATAGCTACAACCTACACGACACCCCCCCCCCCCCGTGACTCCCTTCCCAAATTCCCAATTATGTTTCATAATATGTTATTTATTTAACTTATTTACTTATTTATTTATTCATTTATTTATTAGTTGTATACCTTGTAAATAATTTTGATTGCATCTTCCGTGGTCGTATTGTGCAAGTACTGCAAAAAATAATTTTTAAAGATGTAAGTTTTTAGAATACCTATTATTATTAGAAAATACATAAATAATTAAGCTCCCATTGTAATACACTTCATCATTAAATATTATTACAGGGCGAGTTTGCCGCGCGTTTAGGGGCGCGCAGCTGTGAGCTTGCATCCGGGAGATAGTGGGTTCGAGCTCCACTGTCGGCATCCCCGAGTATGGATTTCCATGGTTTCCCATTTTTAAACCAGGCAAATGCTGGGGCTGTATCTCAATTAAGGCCACGGTGGTTTCTTTCCCACTCGTAAGCCTTTCCTATCCCAATAAGACCCATCTGTGTCCGTGTGACGTAAAACAAATTGCATAAAGGATAAGTATTGTTAGATATTAAAATCAAAAATAATAATATTGCTAATGGACTTCACTTCCTCCATTAGCTTCATTATCTTTCCATGCTGTCGTAGTTCGTATGCTCAACATTTTAACTAATTTCTACCTCATCACATTTCCGTATGGAATTCAGAAAAGAAAGAAAAGGATCCTTGCTTGTAAGGTCACATCCATGATTTCATCAAAACATACAGCATACATCTTGGAGTTACCCTAATTAGCTTTCAATTGCTCCGAAACTTCTTCCACTCATTCTTATTATTCTAACCTTGATAGAAGTTCAGCTGGCTAGCATTCATTTCATTCTATTAATTATAATGTGTCGGACATCAATAAGGAAGTTTATTTCAACAACTCACCGTCAGAAAGCTATTTGCCATACATGGTGTACTATGCAGCGAGACAGATAGAAACTGCCGCACTGCTATTATTCCTTGGCCGGAAAGATGATGCAAAAGAACTAGTTGGTTTTGTGTAAATTTCGATATTTTGTGTATTTTCTTTCTTCATTTGGCATGGAACATACAATTGAATGCTTAGTCTCGAAATGGCGCTTTACATTAAATATGACGAATACAATTGTTTTCGAACAGAGGAAAACAAATTTTTCTATCAGTCCGAATTCCCTTGCCCACTGCTCTTGAAAAAATCCAGTCACTACATTTGTTAAGTTTCTGCTCATTTCGGTACCGAAAACATGTTTGCGAAGTCCGTATACAAAACCACCAGAAAACGACATTGTTATCTCACTTGACTGTCGGACCTATCAGTGTAGGAGTGTTGCCATATTCAACATCCGGTATTTATAGCTTTTCTATATTTATTTCTTATACGTGAAACACAATAAGATATGTATTGCCTGTAGTACAAAACGTATATAAGAACATTATTATATTCATGTTGCGTGCCACCGAAATCGTGGCATAGGTTCGCCATCCCTGCTATAAGTAAGTATGAATTATGCATGTGACAAGTCCAAATTTACTTAACATCGAGAAAAACAGAAAAATCAAACGTAAAGGGGTTACAGATACGACAAAAAATCATAAGACCAAGGTTGTAGATCACTCCAAATTGAACGGAGATTTAGCCATCCGTTAAGTGATAGGACTTCCCGAAGGCCTGCACCATCATTGAAATTGCCTCCATATTTCGATATTCTTCGGGGATAAAAAGTGAAAAATTTAAAGATCTTGAAAGTTTTCCGACTGTTGCAGGCTAAAACGTATAATTTTGGCAAATTTCAATTTTCTTGTTCGTCTCGCAGATTATGCCGCAATCTGGATTTTAGGCGAAGAGGGCAAAAATGAGGACTTTCAGGAACTAAACTAAAAAATTATACAAATGGTCATTATTACCCCTTAAAAAAGGGGTTAGTGTAGGAAAATTTCGCCAAAATAGTCAATGTACAGGCACACAGTCGTCACGATTTTATTTATACAGATAGATAAAGAATCTGCTCCACGTACAACACATCTTGGGCTATGTCCACTGTATTTAACCTGCAAAACTGGCCATTCATGATATCTCCCTTATTAATCCTCTTGTCAAAAAAATGCACATGAAAATAAAAGTTTTAGGAATGGATTTCCATCAAGTTGGGTCGATTTCCAATCATCTTGGTCTTGTACTGTATATATTGTGCAAGAGTAAAAATCACCATTTCCCTATAAACCGTTAGTCCATTCCGGGAACATGAAATGTTATTGACTTTTAAAACCTACCTTTGAACAGATGGCTGCTAAATATAAGGTTTGATACAAATATCTTCATTAGTTTTCAAGTTGTAAGAAATACGCTTAACACGCACCCGCTCTTGAGATAAGTCCGGTGGAACTTGTACCGAAAAACGGTCCGTTAATGATATCTCCCTTATTAATCCTCGTATCGAAATGATGCAAATGAGAAAAAAGGTTTAGAAATGAATTTCCATAAGGCAGGTAGATTTCCATTAAGTTTGGTTTATACGAAACCGAAACCGTGATTTTGCACACCCACAAAACATACACAACCTGTTCAGGGATTTATAAACAATATTTGCCTTGAAATAAAATGAAATGGCTTATGCCATCTAGTGCCGGGAGTGTCCGAGGACATGTTCGGCTCGCCAGGTGCAGGTCTTTCGATTTGACTCCCTTAGGCGACTTGCGCATCATGTTGTTGTTGTTGTTGTTGTTGATGATGATGATGAAATTATGATGAAGACGACATATACACCCAGCCCCCGTGGCAGAAAAATCAACCAATGATGGTTAAAATTTCCCACCTTGCCGGGAATCGAACCCGGGACATCTGCGACCAAAGGCCAGCACGCTAACCATTTAGCCATGGAGCCAGACAATATTTGCACTAAAACCTACACAAGGACAGGTGGATTCTAAATATGAAGTTTGGTGGACAGACAAACAGACAAACAGACACAGAGACACCAAAGCTAAACATATGCAGATGGCCATTACACCTTGTGCCCGTTCACACCTCCGCGACAGTTTTCAAAATGGCGCCGAGTGAAGGTATGGCCCATTTAATCTATAGGAAGCAAAGAATAGACACCAGTTGCGGTGACATAGAAGGCCATACACGTCATGGAACGGTCGAGTATTGAGAGTGAAACGGACAGTGGACTGTCTACTGTATTGTTTTACGAAAAAAAAAGTAGAAAACTTGGGATTGTTAAAAAAACTCCATCTTAATTTTTCTCAACGGAGAGTGAAGACAGAACTACCGACTGCGGTATAATTTTAAGGAAGAAGAAAGGATCAGAAGCTATACTAAAGGAAAAAGCGTCGGAAACGAGAAGAAAATAAGTCAATTCACCGAAAAATAAGCAGAGTTGGTTAGAGATATTAAAAAAAAAAGGAATCAGCTAAGTACAACGAGATACGCGTGGGTAGATACAGAGCGCAGTTGATCTATACTCTGCGAAGGGAGACCAAGCCAGCATCTAAAAAAAAGGGATCTCATACAACAAGAGATACATCTCGATTTATTGAATCAGAATAAAAATAAGTTTTCCCAAGATCTACAAGAAGCGGCCGACAGAAATAGATTCACTGAAATCAACACCAACGAGATCGAAGATATACGTCGGAGAACCACAAAGGAAATAATAAATTTTAGGATTACAAACTTCAAAAGGAATTATATAATGGCTGTTCACTGCACTATAATCCTTATTTTAGTTGCTGACAAGAATACCATGAGGATGATGTGCTAAATGTGTATGATGGACCAAGCTGGAGACCAGTACATCTTGCTATACGACCGAGCCATGATGAGGAAGGCAACGGGAAACCATTCGACCAACCCATGATGAGGAAGGCGGCGGGAAACCAGACAGCCATTGAGTGCCTGCAGTTTAAGATATGCCACGCTACATTCTTTAGATTCGTATACGTGAGATTGCCCACACCGCAAGATTGACCTAAGCCAAGGTATGAATAGAACTTACTATTGTAGAATTATGCTTGTGACGGGATCGTATGTCAACTTTAGATGTGCTGTAATGAATATCGGAATACTACGATACGTTTTATAGCTGTGTTTTGACCAAATGCATTCACGACACCGATAAATATGATATTATGTGTCTGAATACAACGACATAGCATTTGCATTGTAACTGCGCGTATGAATCAAATAACTTGCATTGAAGTAGAATGTTATGGAATATAATGAAGGAAAGGGACATTGAGCCTAAAAGACATGTGTATGACAGCCAGAGGTTGTGTTGAAGTTAGTTAGATAGATGAATAGATTAACATATACTCTGTTTGAACTTGCATTTTCTCAACGAACAACATCTAGGGAAATGTTAGAGTAGGAGCCAAATTTAACAGACACTAGGAACAAATGCCTTAGTCCGTAAGTGGTTATCCATGCACAACGTGGAAGAAGTACTAAAGCATGAGTTCGGATTTATTCATATGGATTATGCATTCAAATTTACGCATCTAGATTTACTTATTCGAGTTTACTTATATGGATTTACTTATTAGCGACTCGTCATTTACTGAGTATCAGCTACAATTTACTATTTAATATTCTCAACGCTCAATTCTAATATGATTGGCGATTAAATATAACTGTGATATACAGTTCAGTCCTGCAATTTAAAGTTATAATTTGGTTTAATTTCAAGTTTGAGCTTATTAGTGGACTTTATATACACTTCAGCTTAACCGTGTGTTTTATTCAGACTTGTTTAATTAGTCTTAAAGCAAATGAGCTCTCGTAACAACTTAATCATGTTGGTGTTGTATCTATGACTTAACTTCAGTATGGACCTTAAATGTCCAGTGATCAATTGTAAATATGTACATACTCAATTTTTATTTCATGATGGAAATGATCTACATAGTTTAATACTAGATATTATTTCTCTTTCTACGAGCCAGCGCTGACTCACAATCCACACTTGTTAATACGCAATGACAAGTAATGCCTTGGATAAAATTCCAATTTAATAGTCCAATATTTAGTCAATAAATATCTTGTATATTTTTCTACAATTTTATGTGTCATGAATTCTTTCATTATAGCCTAGTTGGTAAGTTAGTTGCTTAGCTAAGTGAATTGTTGATTAATTAAGTACTCCATTTAGTCATGACCAGTTCTCACGTAGTTAAATACTCTGATTTAACAAATTGCTTGACGGTTATTACTATTATGACATGAGTTTCTCTAGGCGTCACCCGTGAGTTGTTAATCTCTTCATACTCACGTAAAGCGTATCTTGAAGTAAGATTACATGTCTTACTTGGCATCTGAACACCCTGAGGTATCCGCTGAGCGACCCCATTTCATCTGATTAGGCAGCCCAACTACGAGTTCGAAATGGAGGTATCGGGTAAAGAATGATAACGTTCGAATTGACGCCCGAATCGTTACAACCTGAAACGAATAACTGTAGGCTACGGAAATTTAGCCAATGTAGTCAATGTACAGACACACTCTAGAAGTGCAGACCTTTATTTAGAGAGTTATTGCTTTGAAACTGTACATCATATCTACAAACAGACTTCACCATCAGACGCCTCTTTCAGTGTTCTACATGGCTGTTCCCATGACATCTCGTATATTCCGCCAATATCTTGCTGAATGGCAGATAGACGCCTCTCTTTCCTTCTACCCAAGGAACAACCACGAATTTAAAGGCATGATGAGGATAATGGCAATACGTTACTTCCCTTCTGGCATGCAGTTAGGGACGTTGCCATGGTAACCAGTAGGTTCGTTGTCGGTCTGTCGGTCAGTCAACATGATACCCGCAAAAAATAATAAATTTCTCCGTCATTTGAAGAGAAAGGTAAATTATGAACATAACGAAAGTCGTTTATAATGAAGATGTGTTTCACATCCGATCCACGGAGTTTACAGAAAATCAATAGTAAAATAGAAAGACCTGCACCTGGCGAGCTGAACCCGTCCATGGATATCCCGGCACTAAAAGCCATACTACATTTCATTTCCTTCTAGTCACCAGCGTCTCCCGATTTAAATTAAAATGAATGTGTCTGATTCTTCACCATCAATGATTAAGTCTACTTTTTCAACAAGCCATTGCTTATTTATTTAACATAGTGTTACAACTCAAAGCGATACCTTCTCACAGTGTTAAGTGCCAGTAATCACGTCATAACGAATATTACCTTCCTTTGTTTCGATTTGTTCGGTGAACGTCCTAGCATTTTCCCCGACCGTTCCTCCCTGTTTCTAAATAAATTACCCTGTGTCTTCTTAAGCTTCCATCCCGTACAAGAAGGTTCACTGTAACGTACTGTGATACAGGGTGCGATTTGATGTTCGAACTCACCAGATTTCCCTAAATGTTATGGCGTGATGTTTGTGCAATATTCATCATTGGTAGAGTATCGACCGTGCAATTGACCTGGAAAGAATGATGGAGAGAAGTACGACATCGAGTGGTGATGTAGTAAAAGTGTAAATATAGTACCGGTAGCGCTAATGATGTAGATGACTGGAAGTCGAAACATCTATTTTAATTGCAATTATTCCTGGGCCAATGATGTTGACATATATATAAAAGTGTCGAAATGTAATAAATATTGACTGGGGGAACTTTAAAGCTGAAATGTACTCGTGTAAGTTTGTACCAATTTTTAGTATGACTTGTTATCTGCTATTTAAAGTGAACCATGGACTCCTGAGAGTAGGGATGACACTAGATTGGCATTGTTAAAGATGTGATTCAGTACCTCTCACAGTAGAGAGCTGGCCCTCTGAGTCCAAGTTGGTGAGTTCGATTCCAGCTCAAATACGGCAACCCCGGTCGATAGATTTACTGGCATTCAAAGAAACTTCTGTGTGACTAAATTCCGGCAACTTGGCTATTCAAAAATGGCTGGAGAAAATAAGTTAGAAAGTGGTAACTAATTTAAGATTGATCCTGTGCTTGAACATACTACGAAATAACAGCAAAGTTGGCGTATATATATCTATCGAATTGACAAATAAGGTTCCTCAGAGGAATAACAACCTGTTGTCCAATTAGAAAGGGATCTCTGAGACGCGCTATAGAGATATGATATCTAAATTCTTTGTTCACACTCCAACAAGCCTTCGTCAAAATACAATTTAGGATGATAATGATGATGATAATAATGAAGAAATTCATTGGCGTTCATCAGTATCGATTGGTAACCATTAAGTCCAGCCTAGTAAAAAGGTTATGTAAATAAACACAGTGCATTAAACTGCAATCAGTCTCCATTTTCAATCGCGTCTTTAGCTGTTCCTATCCACTCAATCATAATTCCTTGATAGCAGCTTCTTGTGAAGAAAGATACGGATCTGGACTCAACAAGCCGGTTTGTGCGTGTAGGGCTCGCTCTAAAACAATCCACCTGCCGCTAATTGTGGCAGAACATCTATCATCATCCATCGTGCGAGACATACTGACTAATGCCTTCTCCTAGAACCAGCCCTCGTACGTGTGTAAAGAGTAAGATATGAGCTAGTATCGAACACAGAGAGAGAAATTAGCAGCAAAATATACTACAGATATTTTTTGTAAATCATAACTATTCTAAAAAGTTTTCCATATATTTAGTTTGTTAAGAACTGAATACTAACTTCCAATAATCTCACTACATTTATAAACAAAGAGGAATTCAACGTTACTTAGGGGAAGGTAAAGGCTGAATAACTGTAAAATCTTGAAATTATTACAACTTTCATGATATTTGTGATAGATGCACAAGACGTTTAATCACGGTGAGTACATACATGTATGCATACATACAATCGTGCCAATCGTGCAGAGTAGTATAAATTAAAGTCGTTTAAATGTGTACAAGACACATAATTGAACTGTCATTTCTCAAACATTTGCAACATTCAGTGCATCTGGATACGGGAGAAGCCTCTCTATAGGGTGTGCTTTTGAAGTTATTTACATCCGGTCGTCCCTTGAGTAACGGACTAGCACTCTTCTAGAGGGCTGATTCTCCCACTCCAGAAGCACCCCAATGTTATTCAACAAACGGCTTTCAGAACCAGCCTTGACAGTCATTTCATTAAACAGTGAAGGCAAATCGTTGTGGGTGATTCATTTTGACATTTTTGTATTGCTACTTCCAGTAAAATTTCATTCGTTTCATAATTCACAGTGTTCGGGTACAATTTTTCAAAACCCCATAAAGATTATTACTTTACATACTTGATTTATGGTATCAGAAACTTCTTTATATTAGCTGAGTTTTTACCTATGTCGAAAAGTATTGTTCATTTTTGCCATAATCCACTTCGTGAGAGAACGTAATAGACAAATCAAACAAACATTCCAATGATATTTACATTAATGAAAAAAAAAATTGTGTTCAGTTTCATTAAAATCCTGCTAATAATTTTCGAAAAATGTAAACCTACCTAATCTAAGAAATGTGTAACACCTAGAAAAAAACAAAGAAGTAGAGGAGGACCAAAAATACAAGTGAAAAGGATCATGAAGAAGAGGAAATTACAATTATAGGAGACATTCAAACTTCCCTCGTCACAAATTTTGCACTGGTAAACTGACTTAATGCTTCACTCAGTAATGCAAATTCCATTATTCTGAACCTTACAGTTTTTTTTTGCTTTCTTGAACATTCTACCAAGCCCTAAAATCCTGAACTAACAACTTTATATTAGTGAAAATTAGTTTATGTCATTATTTTACGTAGTAATGATGACCGAATATCGAGAGCCAAACTGAACTGCAATCGGAAATAGGTGGCAACTGCCTTCTATTACACAGATCGAAGCAGTCCTATCGACTGTTTCAGACGTTTAGTCCTTGAATCTGTTACATATTATATCGCCTTTCAAAATTCTTATGTATTCTGAACATCGGATATAACATCTGAAAGAACAGGGGGTATGACTCCAGAAAGAACTCCATGGATTAATTAATCTATTAGTAAGCTTGTTTCAGGCATAAAATTTTGTGAGTATATATCCTCAAAAGATAAACCATTCGTATATGAAAACATTTTTAAAACATACATTTTCCCTCAATTTTCGACCATCATCATCCCTTAAAATACATTATGTCCACTTTACGACTAGGTCATTCGCTTAATGACCTATATCTGATACATATTTCCACTTGAAATTCTTTTCGTCTTTCAACTAAAATATGCACCCTTAAACACAGTGCCGAAGGTTGCCAGAATCATTTCACATCATTACCCATTAACTTGAAGTAAAATACGAACAGGTGAATGTGGCTTGGAACAACAAGAGCATCATAATTGTTAATTTTTATTAGAGGCTATTAACATTTTGGGCAATCGTAAGGTCGTTTTTTGGAAGTATACTGTACTTATAATCTGTGTTGCTGAGAGAACTGTAAAAAAAAAAAAATCAAAGTCATCCCCGTACAAGCCATGAAGGCCCGTGGAGGGGTGGAAGGTAAAGGCTTGTACTATCTGTAACCTCGGCTTTGAATGAGGTAGAGTGGTTAGCTCTACGCCCAGCCGCCTTTGCCCCCAGGAATTAACCTGGTACTCACTTTTGGTGTAAGCTAATGAACCTCAGGGTCATGAGCACCTACGGAAGCGAAAATCCCGTTTCTTAAATTTTACGACTTCCTGACGTGGATTCGAGCCCATATCCTCTGGGCGAACCGAAGCACGCCATTACCGCCTCGGCCAGGTAGCCCCTTGAAAGAACTGTGGATGAAGTTATAACATTTGCCTAAGTCTCCAGACAAGTGAAGGTACTCATACATAATACACTATATCGGTTCAGAACTACCTCGACAAACCACCTGGAAGAAGGACAATTTGGCAAGAAAAGATTCGATACCTTTTCTGTCCTTAAAATACCGTACATAAAAGCCAGTTTTATATGCAATATCATCAGAAATACGATCATTGAATTTCAGCAACTCTTCGTCAATCATATTGTGCCACACATCTAGCTCCTCACTACAAAGTATCCAGTGATGATAAACTTCAAGAATATTAGGTAATTACTTTCTTTCTTTCTTTCTTAATCTGCTTATACTCCAGGGTTGGTTTTTTCCTTGGACTAAACGAGGGATCCCACCTCTACCACCTCAAGGGCAGTGTCCTGGAGCGTGAGACATTGGTTCTGGGGATACAACTGGGAAGGATGACCAGTATGTTGAGCAGCGGCCTTGGTGGGGAATGGGAAGATTAGAAGGGATAGACAAGGAAGAGGGAAGCAAGCGGCTATGGCCTTAAGGTGCCTTCCCGGCATTTACCTTGAGAAGAACTGGGTAACCACGGACAACTACTTCCAGGATGGCTGAGGTGGGAATCGAACCCACCTCTACTCAGCTGATCTCTCGTGGCTGAGTGGACCCCGTTCCAGCCCTCGCACCACTTTTCAAATTTCGTGGCAGAGCCGGGAATTGAACCCGGGTCTCCGGCGGTGGCAGCTAATCACACTAATTAGGTAATTACATGATTGTAAATTTACAGCTCTCTACCGTCGCCATTTTGATAATTAAACATTACATTAGGGACTATTGAATTAGTTCCTAGGTTCACTGCAGTATAACAATTGTACGAAAAAAAAAAAAGAACCAGCAGACTCTTTCAAGTTGGAATTATCAGCTTCCTGTAGCGGGAAGAAAATTGTTGCTGTCTTGAAGGCGAGGATGCATCAAACATAATGGGGATATTAGGTGTCTTTTTCGTATCTGACGTTGAAGAAGAAGTTGGAAGCGGAAGTCGTGTGGAACTAACTCTGAGAGCAACGACTCAAATGCCTAAGACATTTGCTGAGAAGAAAGGAAACTTAAAGTTCAAATAGGCAGGGTGAGGAGAAGAGAGCGAATTAACATGGAAATACCAGCTTGGAGACCTATTCCACAGTATTCTACGGAGCCTGGATCTTGGCTCAAACCCGCATTCTAATGACAGACAAGTTAACCTCATTTTAAGTTTACTCGCGTTTATATGTAGGGTGTCTATCGATTACTTTTGATTACATTTTAACCTCTCGTGGTGCTGCAGTTGTTAATGTCTGACAGCAGTTTGTAATATTTTCCCATTAAGGTTTTTTATGGCCGAAATCCTAGAAAGGAATAATAAAACATGGAATTTCAAGATAGTCAGAAATACACATTTATTTATTTATTTATTTATTTATTTATTTATTTATTTATTTATTTATTTATTTATTTATTTATTTATTTATTTATTTATTTATTTATTTATTTATTTATTTATTTATTTATTTATTTATTTATTTATTTATTTATTTATTTAGAAATGCTGTAGTGCCCGTAGTGTCCTAGGCATGCCTTTCTATTTGAGGCCCATGAGTGATCTTAGCGCTGGGCCTGAGATGATGATGATGATGATGATGATGATGATGTAAGGAGAGGGTGTATACCGGTGTCGGCCCGTAGCTTACTCCTGTCCAACAACACGAAGGAATCTGCTCAAAATTTAACATCCCCATCCGACGGACAAAGCACCATCAACGGAGTAGTATGCCTTCACTCCATATGTATACTGCAGATATGTTTGGAACCGTGTCCAAATCTTAGGACACAATCTAATGATTAGAAACTTATACCACCATCTCGCCTTCCATGTCGGCCAACATTCTGATGGTGAATATGTTTTCCACCGACTGGACTTGAACCGACTAACAACTGTGTCAGACCATATAAACTTGGCGCTGTAACTATCATAGTGATCAGACAGGCTAAAGCAAAATTTAAGATGCATAATTCGAGCTCGAGTATGGATACAAAATAATCGCCATCCCTCCAGTCATTTTAAATGTTAATTGACATTCATGTACAAAATGAGCTCAAATATGTCGTTAACTAACTTTAACCGGCAATAACTAAACATTCTACAAATAATAAATTATATTTAAGACGACCAATTGGCCTATAAAATTAATTAACAATACCAACAAAAGTGTAACTTCCACTGAGTAATGTCATTCGCAGAACGACTAGTGCGCCTGAGTGTAATGAAAGATATTGCTCATAGGGTCAGTCATCTTGCAATAGCACTTTCTCGTCCAGTGAGGAAAGCAATGGCTAACTACCTCACTCCTCACCTTGCCTAGTATGCCTCATATTAGCGCTGCCAGTGCTTTTCGCACATTCCCTATAACCACATTGCCATGCTGGTGCTATTTCAGAATCCAACCAGCCTCTGGGCTGATGACCTAACAGAAAGATACTAACAAAATAGAAAAGATTGTGATATCCACCTGCTACATTCTCAGTGGTGCTTGCAAGCTATTCCTCACTTTTATTCTATTTTAATTAAATGATTATGGATTATATTATATTCCTAACCGCAGAAATAGACTGATACAAGCATTTCAACCAAACATTTGCTCAGCAAAAGAGCATAACTCACATTTTGAACGATAGGAACGTAAGTAGCAACAAGTTGTAACATATAATACGATCAGTACAATGGCAGGTGAATGTTGGAAGAGGGAGCACGTGAGGAACATACAAATATAATAGTTATTAAAGACACGAAAGGGCAACCAACGACCATGTTTCAAATTTTGAATTCATCAAGACGGTGAAGTCATTTCGACAGATCATCAGTCGGTGTGGGAAGTGTGATGGCCTGATGCACACAGGAGAAGAGAGAGAGAAAAGGATGACAATGGTGGTAGTTAATAAAGGTATAGAAGAAGGACACATGGAGGAAAGAAACTGGCGGGGCAATATAAATAATGAAGAATCAAGAACGGAGTGATAGGACAGAATAAAGACAATGGCACGTCAGCATCCAAAGAAGATGCAACGGAAAAGAGGGACGAAGACAATCATGGAAACATGAAAGAAGGAAGACTAGGACTAGGCTAAGCAAAAGCTCCATTCCCTCATAAAATGCGTTCTTCACACAGAAAGGCTCCTTCCTCACCAGTTCCAGTTCATCTTCATGACTAATTCCACTTCTCCTCAGCCCCCAACACGCTCGTTTCTGTTTCCCGTTATCATGAGGGGAACGAGGCATTTCGACAGATCCATCGTCTTGAGATACAGAGTGTAGAATAAAACAGTTGACTGATAAAAATAAAGAAAAGGCGGAAACAAAAATGATATTGAATGCATGTGGAAAATGTCCAGAAATTCAGGAAAAGCACTCAATAAAGAAAGGAATCCAAAATGTGTACATTATTTTTTATGTTTTCATCTTGTCGTTGTCTCTTTCCTCTTGGTGGCCATTTTCCCCACACTGAACTCGTATTTTATATGTTCCCACTTACTGTATTCCTTTATAACTTGTTCCTTCGCCTTCTTTTTTCCTTTCCATTTCTTACGTTGACGCACTGGGCTCCTTTTTTCCGGGTGTGTTCGTTGCTGTCCTTACTTATCCCCCTCCTTGACATAAATAAAAGTGACTGTGTGCATTGTGATACACACTACGTCTGAGTAGGTTAAAATCCACTTGCTGCACATGAACATCAACGAAGTAACAAAAGAAATTCAAAATGTCGTATATTCTGCGTCACAACTACTTCGGCAATAGCACTTTATTTCTCCCATTTATTTATATTCAACATCTTAAAGATTTACTTCTATTTGTGCAGTCTCACAACCTACCCTTGCGATTAAGAAATGTATTCTATGTTGATGGATTGGAGAAACTTGAGAATTACATGTTAACGAAACTGCAGAATCACTTGATACAGTGTCTAGATTAGACTGGATATAGCTTTAAAGATTTTATACTATAATATTAACTTAACTAAACTTATAATAGATATATGTTATCGTTGTATTGTCGCTGGTATCACGTCAACATATATTATTATATACAATACCGGGGAAGTTGGCCGTGCGGTTAGGGGCGCGCAGCAGTGAGCGTGCACCCTAGAGATAGTGGGTTCGAACCCCACTGTTGGCAGCCCTGGAGATTCTTTTACACGGTTCCCCATTTTCACACCAGGCAGATACCGGGGTTGTTCCTCAATTTAGGTCACGGCCCTTTTTTCTCACTCCTAGGCCATTCCTTCCCCGTCGTTGCCATAAGACCTATCTGTGTTGGTGCGACCTAAAGTAGACTGTAAAAAAAAAAAACTATGTAACTATTCATTAAGTTGAAAAGTAGACTACTTTTGTGTACAAGAATTGATAAGAATATTAATTAGAAAATATCTAAGTTCGCAGTTAATAAACCTAAGTATTCATGGTATCAGTAATACCGATCTAAAATGGATTGTGTATTCCTCCAGAAAGAAGGACGTTAAAAACTGTTTTAGAAGAGCACATTTCGCAGTATTCGTGAAACCAAGCGGGTTAAAGGCGATGGAGGTGTGTGATGCCATACAAGGAATGATTTATTAAATTTAAGGAAAATACATATGCTAATTAAGCAAGTAAAGGTTGAAGTTTTATGGGGAGCATACCCCGGGACGTGAAGTTTTACAAAGAATACCAAGCACAGGAGCATGAGTTTTCTTTTATGAAATCCCACATCCATTGGCTTGGATTCAAACCAGGCTGTCTTGAATAAACCAGTGGAATGTCACTAGGCTATCACACTCCGAGAATCTAATTATTAGGGTCTATAATTTTCACAGTGTTGAAACATTGGTATAAATTACTATTCTAGCTTTTTGTTATTACGTAAAATTAACGCGAGAAGAAACCATATTCGTGTTAGGAATCGGAAATCGATTGTTAAACCATTCAGTAATACAGATGTCGGGCATTTATGTGGAAGCAAACTGTACTTGTAAATACCGAATATGAAATCTGTACTTATTTGATATAGATGTTGATACCCACAGGCAACGTGCGGCTCCAAGTAGCCTAAGCAGTGACCTCGACTATATTATGCGCTAGCCATGCGCCTTGGTAAGTGTGCTACTTACCAACTGATTAGTCCAAATTAGCACACTGGGGCGAAATTTCCAATCTTCAATTTTTTCAACATCAGGTGTTTTACGGGCGGATACCCCTCCTGACGCCAACCCCATGTAGAGGGATGTAATAACTATTGCGTGTTTCTGTGATGCTTGGTGGTGTGTTGTGTTGTCTAAATATAAAAAACGATAGTGTTGGGGCAAACACAAATACCCAGTCTCCGAGCCAGAAGAATTATTCAGATGCGATTAAAATCCCCCACCAAGTCCAGAAGTGAACCCGGAACCCTTTGAACTGAAGGCCTCAACTCTGACCAGTCAGCTAATGAATCGGGCTTACAGTTTCCAATGAAATGTCGTATGGCTTTTAGTGCCGGGATATCCCAGGACGGGTTCGGCTCACCAGGTGTGGGTCTTTCTATTTGACACCCGTAGGCGACCTGTGCGTCGTGATGTGGATGAAATGATGAAAGACAACGCATACACCCATACCCCGTGCCATTGGAATTAACCAATTAAGGTTAAAATCCCTGACCCGGCCGGGAATCGAACCCGGGACCCTTTGAACCGAAGGCCAGTACTCTGCCCGCTCAGCCAACGAGTCGGACACAATTTCCAATAACAGACCATTTATATTGGAATTCTGTACTCGTTGGTAAATGACCAGTTCATAGTCATGCGAACCGATGAAGGAAGTTATAAGAAGGAAAAAAAATGCATGGTACCTGAAGAGTCTTTAAAGAAAACTAAACACTGTGTTGCCTTCTCCACGACCCAAAAGCAACTTCTCGTTTGCTGACCCCTTTATTGGATATATCAGAAGAACATTTGGAGTTCGTCTGGAGCGGGTCTTTCTCTAAAGTGAGTTAAGGAGGGAATTCCTTATATGATGTTGTAAAACAGAACTCACAGAGCTGGAGGCCACCGAATGGCACAATTTGAAATTTCTCCAAGCTCTAGGGGAAGAATGAAGGCTGTCTAATAAAGAGAAGAACGTTAAAAGGAAAGGGTGGAAGATGACTCCTGTAATTCCTTTTCGCAAGTGAGAAATGCACAGCTGTCGTTGAGACCGACTGCTCCAGGCACTACGGTGTTCCCTTTGATGCTCGACTCTAGTCTCTGTCTCCCTGCTCGTTCTAACATCTCGATATTCCAGTATAAATCACGTAGTGAGCCCATTGCACGAAAAATTTAACACCTCTCGTTTGGTAACTCAGTCATGTTCTGTATCATGATTGTTCGAACTTCAAAAGTCGTTCAATAAACTATTGAACTACAATTCAAATACTATCCGAAGCTTCTTTGTGCATTTAAGACATTTCTATACAACAACTCGAAGCCGGATGTACTGAATTATACACGAAATAGTGGTTAGTTGATCCAAAGTCCACAATTGTTTGAAAAGGTTTAAACGAACTGCAATGAAGTAAGAAACCAATTTACAGCAGAATTTGAGACGTGGCAGTGAAAGCAGTGCATCCATTCAGTGCTCCGGTAAAGTAGATTATCTTAAATAAATTTAAATTGTATTTTATTTTAATCAGACGTTCCTTTGACTTTAACTAACTACCAGTAGAACTTGAATTAATCAACTAGTATATCATAATCGAAATAATAACTGAAAAGAGTTCACATGGAGGAATTTGAGATGCTTTTCCATACTGATGAAAAATTTGTGTTAAAACATATATCCAGTAGTTTGTAATTTTGTAAAATTTCAGAGAAATTAATTATTTGCACTTGATAGCTATCAGTAATTATTCTTTATCTGTTTACACTCCAGGGTCGGTTCCCTCAGACTCAGTGAGGGATCTCACTTCTACCCCCTCAAGAGTAGTGTCCTGGAGCTTCAGACTCTGGGTCGAGGGATACCAACTGGAGAGGATGACCAGTGAACAGGGCCTTGCGGTGGGATGGGAATATTGGAAGGAATTGGCAAGGAAGAGGGAAGGAAGCGGCCGTGGCCTTAAGTTAGGTACCATCCCGGTATTTACCTGGAGGAGAAGTGGGAAGCAACGGAAAACCACTTCCAGGATGGCTGAGGTTGGAATCGACCCCAACTGTACTGGTTTAACCTCCCTAGGCTGAGTGGATCCCGTTCCACCCCTCGTACCACTTTTCAAATTTCGTGGCAGAGCCGGGAATCGAACCCTGGCCTCCGGGGATGGCAGATCTTCACACTAACCACTACACCACAGAGGCGGAGTAGCTAACAGTAATTCAAATATGTTTTTCTCAGCCTTCACACATCTTAGCTGTATGTTATTTAGCTTAACATCATTGTATGTTGAAGAGATAGTAACAGAAAAGTCGTACTGGTACTGCACTTCACTGCTCGATTCTGGAGAACCTGCAGTATGTTAGTTTTAAATTCTTGACTATGCACTTGATTCGTGTGAACAATAGATTCCAGATATGAGGGAACACCAGATTCTTTCTCATCAGTAATGAAGTAGCTGAGCTAAAAAGGACCGTCTATCCGTGAGTTTCAAGGTCGTGCAGTAAGACGTTACACGGCAATCTTTAAGAATATTAAATGAAACGGATAGAAGCATTGTCAACTCTCTGGTGCTTCATGTTATACTGTATTTCTCCGTCATATCGATGCAGATTTGCACCATAGTCCAAAATGTGTAATACCAAGTTTCGTATCAACATCTTTCTCACAGAAAAACGAAGATACGTAATATTTCGACGGAACTGATGCCATATGCCAGATACTTTCTTGATGAAATGTTATTTCTTAATTTAATTTTACAATATGTTTTACGTCACGTTGACACAGATAGGTCTTATGGCGACGATGTAGCAGGAAGGGACTAGGAGTGGGAAGGAAGTAGGCCTGGCCTTAATTAAGGTACAGCCCCAGCAATGGCTTGGTGTGAAAATGGGGAACCACGGAAAACCATCTGGAGGGCTGCCGACGGTGGTGTTCGAACCCAATATTTCCCGAATGCAAGCTCACAGCTACTTGACCCATACCGCATAGCCACTTGCTCGGACCTTATGTTTAGTATGGCAGGACCAACCCGAGTATTGTCATAACTCTACCGATACGAGGATGACGTATTTGAACACCTTCAAATACCACCAGACTGAGCCAGGATCGAACCTGCAAAGTTGGGGTCAGAAGGCTAGGCCTCAACCGTCTGAGCTACTCGACCAGGCGGGTAGGCTAGAGAGCAGAGTTTCATTAATTGTCGATTGTCAACTAGTTATAAAAATACTGATTGTTTAAACTAATACGGTGAATAGAATAACCCAATAGCCTACCTACATACAAAGCTACGTACTGTGGAATTATGTTTGACTACCTTTTTAACACTGCAAATAAATCCGTTTATTATTTAGTGGGTATTGCATTCAAATGAGCTGAGCGCGAGAGTCTGTTATAGCGAACGATTCTTTCAGTGTGCCATCTCTCTGTACGTATCGCTGTAGCGAAATTTGCGCTCCCCGCCAATGCCCAGTATACCGACAATGAACCGTGAGTGTGTTCTGTCTCACTGATCCGTGACTGCGTACGATTCCTTCAGTGTGCTATGGCTCTGTACGTCTGGCTGCAGCGGAAGTTCGGCTCCCCGCCAGTGTCCAGTGTCCGCTAGTGAGCAATGTGTGTGTTGTGTCTCACTGATACGTGAGTGGGCCACTCAGCACTGTCTGTTGCGAGTCAGCTGAATCGTGAGCCGTAAGCTCGCCGTTCATGTGAATCGATTTACTCGGACACTTGAGTGATTCGATACACTGCTTCGAATCATACACTCAGAAGCCAACACTATTACCCAACTTACGGTTGATGAGTTCGCTTAAGTCCTTCGTATGTTTCAGCACTCATGAATTCCTTGTCCGATTATTCACTTCGACTTTTCTCAGATATTCTGGATATTACTTTTCTAAGTTAAATGGAACGAAACGGCATTAGGTCTTAATTCACTGCCTTATTTGGTGACTGGTGCTACTTACATAATAGAGAGTGAACCATTGATATACATTTTCCATATTTGTCACAGTAGCTCCTGGTGTGGAGAATTAATTCTAGGAAGTCGCGTTCTGTCCTTTAAACATTTATGAGAAACTACCAGGTTTCAACAAAATACTGTATTTCACTAACCAATATGATGTTAATTTTTTCGAACTTTGAGGGAGAACATGTTTCCTACTGAAGAAAATGACACATGGCGATAGCCGCCTAGAGCCCATTTAGACTCTTTACATAGACTCCCGTTATATTTTCTTGTCCATCAAATATTGCTTTTTGGAGAAACAGTGACCATACATTCTTGCGCATATATCACGAATCACTGGATAAAAAGGCAGCTGACTGAGAGTTTCTGTGGGAGATACAACATTTGCTTTTCATAATGAAATCACGGCCACATTGGTCTTGTGGTCCTTAGTTACGGCACGAAGTGCAAACATTACACATTCGTCAAATTAATTGATGACACACCTAGCTAAGATGTAGGTCTGATAACTTTTCCACAAAGAAATAGTAGTCTGTATTTAGTACATAGACAGCAAATTTAGAAAATGTGTAATGTAATCGCTAAAGCAGACGTGTCTTTAGTCAGTAATGCATTTCCAGGAAACTCTCCATTCGAAATACGGGTCGGGTACCGTATCCATTTAGAGCAGGGCCTCTAAGGTTGCATGCACGACTGTGCACGGTGCAAAAGACGACTTCGCTATGTTGACCAGAGTGCAGACCCCCCACTCCTCGATTTGGAGCAATAGCGCTGTCTCGCTCGCTCCCGCTGTCTCCCTCTTCCACACTTGCTCCGTAGCGTTCCAAATCCGAGCTGGGTTGAGCCGATTAGAGCCGAGCTTAGCTGAGTAGCCCAGAGACGAAGCGTTGGTCCGAGCCAAGCCGAGCGGGACCGATGCACAGTGCACGGAGGTCTTGCGCCTCGATTTGCACGCTTAAGATTTTGGGCGTTTGAGAGGCACTGATTTAGAGCAACAGGGACAAAAATAAAGTGTCGTGGCCACTATGACTGTCTGCGTAATTCAATACGACACGATTTGTACGAATATTAATAAATGTTATAGTAGTATATAGATTAAGTACATCTTGAATTCTAAAGTTTTAAATCTAGGAAACACGTATCAAAAATACTGTTATGAGCACACGTGCATATCATAGTCAACCGCATCTTATTACACTTTTGCACGCTTACAGGAGGCATTGAGTGTCAGCAGAGTTGCCAACCTCAGTCTCTGTATGTTTTCCCTGCATGTTTTATTGTGTTATTGAATGAGCGTGTGAGTGTGATTATCCCATTTTTTTACGAGCTACGTGTTAACGGTGTCATACACAGGAGCTATACGTAAACAACATGTACACTCACGGAATTAGAGATACCTGGGTAGTAGTATGTCGCACTGGTGACGGTGGCGAGGTGGCATGGCGTAGACTCCGCAAGACATTGGAGGCGTTGAGGAGACATGTTCATCCATGATCCCTTATTCCATGAAGATTGGTCAGAGCAGTGATCAGGACACGCTCATATCTCTCGACAGCTTTCTGATGTGCTCAATAGGACTGAGACCGGAGCTCCTCGGGGACCAGGCAAACATCTTCACATCCGTGGAGTGCTCATCGATCCAGTTAGTAACAGTTCGGGAGCGATGGGCTGGAACTTTGTCTTGCTGTTCGCCGGCAGGGTGCTGGAGGCGAACAGATGGGTGAACATGATCTGCCAGCAGATTCCTGTAATTGTCACAGGTGAGGGACGTTGCCAGATTTACCAGGACTCCCTATTCGCCCCATGGGAACATACCCCTAGCAGGGATACTGTTACCATCGACCTGAACTGTGCCATGCTGGCAAGAGGGTTCCATTGCCTACTGTGATTTACGACGAACTCATAGACACCTATCGGCTTTTATAACTGATATCTCAGCTCATCTGTCCAGGCGGGGTCGGTAGATTCAGAGTGGGTCTCGGCCGATAAGTGGCCGCGACAAGTTTGCACACTTACCGGCCAACCGAACAGAGGAGGGGTGGCCACGGCTCTACCGTGGCTCTACGCCTCTGCGCATTCAGGAGATGGTGGTGGTGATGATGATGATGATGATGATGATGATGCTTGTTGTTTAAAGGGGCATAACGTCGACGTCATCGGCCCCTAATGGTACGAAATGAGACGAAATGGAATGACAAATTAAAAGTCCAAAATCCTCCACTGACCAGAATTCAAAACGTGAGGACGAAGAATGAATGGATGGATATGAATTTAAAACCATCAGTGGATCCGATCCGTGATGTCTCGCATTCACAGAAACTGACGTGAAACAATTGTATTACTGACCAAGGGAATGCGTCTATAGCAAAATACTGAATCGATGATTCTTTTAGTCTAAAGGGGTTCAAAATCCAAAATCCAAGTCATCGGCCTCTAATAATGGTGCTGATCGCTAGGAAAATAGAACCATGGTATTTGTCATGTTGCGGTACTAATCAAAAGTAGCGTAGACTGGCGGCATTCCACACAGAATGGTACTACTCACAGGTAATGAAATTCGCACATGGAATACATACCTATGGTGTTTCGCACACTGCGGCGCTATTTACAGGTAACGCAAACCTATACAGGCAACGCAAACCTATGTCGTTCCTCACAAAAGTGGACTAACCACAGGGACCCGCACTATACCGGGGTGTTCCTCACATAGCGGGTACTAGGCATAGCCAAGGCAGAACCACAGTGTCGCTCATCCCGTGGTGTTCCTCATATAGGGGTACGAATCACAGGTACTGTAGAAGCCGGCGCCGTACTCTATTGCTACCAATCACAAACCTATTTGGTACCTAACATAGTTGCA
The DNA here is from genome assembly GCF_040414725.1 of Anabrus simplex. Classification (NCBI taxonomy): domain Eukaryota; kingdom Metazoa; phylum Arthropoda; class Insecta; order Orthoptera; family Tettigoniidae; genus Anabrus; species Anabrus simplex. Next base: position 1,211,936,690 of record NC_090265.1, on the reverse strand, counting down.
CTACGCGCAAGTAAAAGCGACCCATGGTGTTGCCCGAGTGGTGGTACTAATCACAAGTAGTCTCCCTAGTCGCCTCTTAGGACAGGCAGGGACACCGGGGGTGTATTCTTCGTATGCGTCCCCCTCCCATAGGGGGTTGTGTGTTTGATCCACAAGAGGTATTTTATTTCCCTCAAGTCCGCCGGCAAGCCAGTTAGCCCCCCCCCCACCCCCCTATCCACCACCTAGGACGCGCCACGTGGGAGTACCCCCCCCCCCCCTGTTACGCCAGCGTAGTAGGTTCGTGGTGGCATTCGGGAGAAGCGACAGGGCTGGACCTCACGGCTGGCCCCAACTGTCGGCTGTCCTGAGAATGGTTTTCCGTGATTTTCCATTCTCCTGCACTAAGGCGAATGCCGGGACTGTTCATGGTACAGGCCACGACCGCCAACCCCCTCACCTTCTCCGAGCATCTCCTTCACCGCAACAAATCTCCCGGCCTTAGGGACGACGTCGCCGTCTAAGAGGCCCCCTTTTCCCTTCAGGGAAGGGATGAAAACATTTTAATAGTAGTAGTAGTGGTAGTCCAGGCGGTGACAGTCGTTGTGCCTTGTGTCGGATGTTGAGCAGAGGTACCCTCGTGGAACGTTCGCTTCTGTACCTCACAGCGAGAAGATGGTTCTGGATGATATGGCTGCTCCCATGTAGTTGTTGTCCAGCACCGAATTGACAAGTGTTCTACTGTACTATGGCCCGTCTGTCCGCTCTTACGATGCGAGCTAGCCGACGGCGACCTGTGCCATCAGCGCGTCGTATAGCACGACAGTTGATCCTGGTGACCGCGGTTTTTCCCGAATCTATATATTCACGGTACACTCTTAATACGCTGGCTGTTGGAAAGAGTGCACGACTTCGGAGATGGTGTGGCCCGTACGTCTAGCGCCGATAATCTGGCCACGATCAAAGGTACTGAGAGCTCGTGTCTTACCCATCCTCTGAAATGCAATGGCGTATGGCTTTTAGTGCCGAGAGTGTCCGAGTACAAGTTCGGCTCGCCAGATACAGGTCCTTTGATATGACGTAGGTGACCTGCGCGTTATGATGAAGAAATGATGATGAAAACGACACATACACCCAGTCCCCAACGACATTAACCAAATTAAGGTTAAAATTCCTGATCCTCCCGGGAATCGAACCCCTGTGACCAAAGGTCAGCACAGTACTATTTAACCATGGAGCCGACCCATTCTGAGATCAACTGTTACTCTTACTGCCCGTACGAGGTCTGACATCTTTGCAGTTACATGCTACGCCCTCTTATCACATTTACCAGATATAACAGAGTGGCATTTCCCCACTATATCAAATTCATTTTTTTTTTTTTTTTTGCAAGTTGCTTTACGTCGCACCGACACAGGTAGTTCTTATGGCGGGCGACGATGGGAGAGGAAGGAGCTAGGAGTGGGAAGCAAACGGTTGTGACCTTAATTAAGGTACAGCCTCAGCATTTGCATGGTGTGAAAACGGAAAACCACAGAAAACCATCTTCAGGGCTGCAGACCGTGGGGTTCGAACCCGCTATCTCCCGAATACTGGAGACTGACCGCACTTAAGCGTCTGCAGCTATCGGACTCTGTGTAATTCAATTGCTCATGGGTGTATATAGCAATGTTAAAGTATAATTGTATACATGTAACATATGCAGATTTTAACATGTACAGTATACAGTACATTTAAACAGCGGAGATGGGGACATTTCCGTGTATTTATTTAGGCTATTTTTATTTATTTATTTGGGAAACCAAAACAGCGAGAAGCCGAATTACAGAGTTCCGCAAAGGAAAAATATATTTACAGTGGAGTAGCACAAGGCAAACATAAAAAAGTAAGTGGAAGAACAATGAGGAAAAAACATATAATGATAAAAATTGAAGAAAAATTAAACTAACAAAACAAAATAACTGTAGAGACACAACAATTAAGAACAAAATATAAAGGCAAAGGAAACAACGAGGAAAATTAAAGATTGAACGTAAAACGAAAAGAAGAACTTATAGCTAGGCACAGTAAGATAAATACAGATATAGCACATAAGTAACGGTATAAGTACAGTAAAAAATAAATTAATTAATTAATATTACATTATGTACAAAAGAGTAGACAGCAATGAGAAGAAGAAAAAGGAATATGAAGAAAATGAACTAGGTTAAGTTAAGGAAGAATCGATTAAAGGAGGCATACGAAGAAAAAACGTCGAAGTTCCTGTCAGAAGATAAAGAGTTAAGGAGGGTTGGTATGCGGATAAATAAACTTCTTTGAACGAGAGAGAGGCGGGAATACGGAATATGAAGGGGCGGATTAATCCTGGTTTTGCGAGTTGGAACATGTAAGGAAAAGAAGGATGCAGGTTCGGGGGAACGAAATAAACCATTAACAGCGTTAGATAGGAGTCTAAGGTCGGCTACTTTCCTGCGACTTGATAACGGGCGAAGGTTTAACTTATCCAGTATCTGATTACTGCTTATGTTTCGACAATCAGATACTCTGGCTCTAACCATGGCGCAGAAGAATGATTGCATGCGGTCAATGTGATTCCGATTACTTTCTTTATCTCTCTGTCCATAAATGGAAGATGCAATTTTTGGAAAATCAATAAATTGATAAATAAATAAATAAATAATAAACTACGCGAGATGAAAATGGTCCGTATTCCCGGAGGACCCTATACGAATAATTATTCAATCGCTTTATTTTGTATGCCGGCCCTACGGTCTAGTGGTAGTGAGACAGGGATTAATCTTTCCTGATTTTTTAAATCCAGGAACTCTAGAACGCTTGCCTTCTTTCTTCTCTCGACGGACTAGCATCACTATATTCCAAACCCGAGAATATTGCAATTTTTAAAATGTGTCCCAATTTCAGTTTTTACACTATTCTCTAGTTGCACAGTACGCACTGAGCCACGGACACTCTCCCAAACCTAGTTCGAGAGAGCAAATAAAAATGAGTGAATCCCCGATTCCTCATATCAGTCAGTCAAAGTCAGTACATTTACACGTAAGACTTCAGAGGCAGGATAGCATTGCCTTAAATTGATGCCGTAAAGAGAAAATAGTTAATACGAGTTCGAAGGAGCATAACGGGGCTAGAGGAGGAAGATTATAAAAACAAATAGTCAGAAGTAAACAAAAATTGATTCCACTTTTTTTTTTCATTGTGTTCAACTTATTTTACTCTGAAAAAAATAAATTTCACTACATTTCAGCAATACTATGCATAATCGTACGGTCCAATAGTTAAATCGTACATCGTTCTGGAAAAGCAAAATACCATATTTGCACGATTGGCAACGCCGACCGTCGGAAGTTCTAACGAAAACATGCTCAACTACTTTTATTCCCCAGATCCCGTAAGATCTGGCGGACTGGCTCGGCTTTAAGAACATCGCAGAGGGCTTTGGTAACATAAATAACTGAGAAGGAGGTTTCAGAGGAGCCTGGCTGAGTGACTCAGACGATTGAGGCGCTGGTCTTCTGACCCCAACTTGGCAGGTTCGATCCTGATTCAGTCCAGTGGTATTTGAAGGTGCTCAAATATGACAGCTTTGTGTCGGAAGATATACTGGCACGTAAAAGAACTCTTCCGGGACTGAATTTCGGCACCTCGGCGTCTCCAAAAACCTTAAAACGTAGTTAGTGGGACGTAAAGCAAATAACATTAAATTGAATTGGTTACAGAGGAAGCTACATTGTGCTCTGGCCTGCATCAAGGGACAGGTATAGAAATACTGCATCCATCAATGAGGTTATAGGTTATGAACTGCTATAAATTATCGCATTAAATTTACATGCTCAACCAACAAGAACATTATGCGAAATTATGGTGCAAATGAAGTACATTAGGCACCTTACGCCCAGCCTGGTGTTATTCAGATAATTAGAGTGCATATGGTAATCTTGATGACATCTTAGGACACTCAGCTTATGACTGGATCTTCTGCCTCTCATATAGGACAGCTCTCCAGATAGTACCACGAAATTGATCATGAAATTTTCAACCTCCTGTCCCAGATCTTATTAAGGTTTAAAGTCCTTAAATGAGACATGAATAAAACCAAACACTCTACCTCTATATAATAGGATTAGCTGTCATGTTGCTCATCGAAGTCATTATTCAATCATGTAACTCTTCCGCTAATACTCACAGGCCTATACAGTAACCGCCAAACAGTAGTTTACACCAAACTCAAGCGAGATGCACATAGCAGGCTGATGGTAAGGGTAAGCTATATTCTCCCCGCTCGACGGACGACTAAGGAGCAACGTGGTGGGAGACAATAGCTTCTTTGTCCCATCCTCTGCCCTGAAAGGCTCGGCCGTTAATGGAGGTCTGTACTTGTGTAAGGGAGACACGTAATTCACTTGACGCGTTCAGTTATTGTGATTATGAAGTTGAGAGTGATGTTTATCCATCATGGTTAAGTACACCATTGAGAAACGGGTGTTTGTTATTGAAACTATTTAAAACCGGAATCACGTGATTGGTGCGAGCGGAAATACTGCAACGATTTCCGAAAGTTCTACATTATCGAGCCCCTATGTCCGTGCTTTTGAAAAATGATGCGGAAGTAGATCGGTCTTAAACAGGAAAATGCATTACAAAAGGAGATATTAAGGTAAAAGAGGAAAAATCGTTTCCTATTCTTTATTTTCTATTTCTTATATTAATGAGTCAGTATCATAATTTATTTTTGTTAAGAGAACAGCAGAAATCTCCAGCAATAAGGACTAGTAGGGTTCTCGATGAATACAGCCTACCCTTTCCGCCAGCTCGCTATGCACGTCTCGGTAGTACTTTCATGAGGTTGGTACAATGTACGACCTTGGAAAAGACCTATTCTTCAGTCAATAATTCCAGGATCTCACTAATAATAATAATAATAATAATAATAATAATAATAATAATAATAATAATAATAATAATAATAATAATAATAATAATAATGTCATTTGCTTTACGTCCCACTAACTACCTTCTTTACGGTTTTCGGAGACACCAAGGTGCCGGAATTTTGTCCCGCAGGAGTTCTTTTACGTGCCAGTAAACCTACCGACACGAGGCTGACGTATTTGAGCCCCTTCAAATACCACACGACTGAGCCAGGATAGAACCTGCCAAGTTGGGGTCAGAAGGCCAGCGCCTCAACCGTCTGAGTCACTCAGCCCGGCTCTCTAAAAATAAAATGATTTCTGAAATTACCATGTTTAGTTAAAAATTAAGTGCAAATTGTACGATAGTGGTTGAACGGATTTCCAGCGAAACGTGGGCGTGTTTTTAGTAAGGAATATGATTGTATGGATTATTTTCATGCACGTGATAAAAATCACCACTTATCGGGAGAGTTGGCCGCGCGATTAGGGGCGCGCGGCTGTGAGCTTGCATCCGGGGAATAGTGGGTTCGAATCCCACTGTCGGCAGCCCTGAAGATAGTTTATCGTGATTTCCCATTTTCACACGAGGCAAATTCTGGGGCTGTACCTTAATTGAGGCCACGGCCGCTTCCTTCCAACTCCTAGGCCTTTCCTATCCCATTGTACCGTACCCAGGGGTAGCAACCCTCTAGGACTATGCCTCCATTCCTGTATACACATCCGACTAACTCAGGTTTGGGCAGAGAAGAGTGTTGGTTGTCGATGGGCATGTCTAAAAGTCGAAGTTTCTCACTTGATTATAAGTAAATGACAAGGAAATGGAGGTATAACTCGAATGAGAAACAATAATATGGGGTAGGATGAGTTTATTCACAAAATAACCCCGAATCATACCAACATAAAATAAGGAAATCAAATGATAAAAAAAGATAATAACATTATCTCAAATTGAAAAGAACTGGATATTAAACGTTAATTATTCAAGTAATTTAATGTAAAATGAAAGTTCAAACACAACATTGAATACTTGTGAGCTTTAAAAATATCCTTCACATGATTGTCCACAGTTCATATTTATAATAGCATACGCATGCGTATATAAATACGAATTCGATTCGCATGGAGTAAGACGATGTTAAGTACCACATTGATACGGTTCTTAATTTTGGAGAGTCGTCGCAAAATTAACATAAAAAGAAAATTAAGACGCAATGGGACACGATATGAATTATGAAAAACAACTAGTGGCATTTCCCTACACTATATTTACAATGAATACAAAATAAGCAAAGTATATCAAATATTTACATCGGATAAAGAAAGGACAATATTACATACTACACTGACTCGACGTGAAACGCGGTTCACCAAAAGATCTAGTGAAAACTAGATTGACCATCAATATTCAATCAGCATTCGGGTTGTTCCCCATTAAACAACACGACAACATATCAAAACAACATGAAATATCACAAAACACCATCCTGTAAGAGAAGACATATTATTATCCTTTATTAAACAGGGGAATGCAATGGGCAACATTGCCTTCTTCTGCTGCATTTGCACACCCAAAAGCGCGTTCATCCGTCACGTGTTTCCTGCTGTGCTGTGGGCTGATAGGAAATGTTAAAACTGAATACTGCACTGAGGCTTGGTTACTGTTCGCCAAGATTGTATCACGGAAATAACATCTCATTCACGCTGTCTATGTAATCACGGCTGATAAGTAAACATCTAAGTCGATCTCATACTTCATGAACTGCACGTAAACTCACATACAAACGTGCTTCTTACTAGCATGCTACAATAATTTATCACACACATCAGACTCGCTGATTCTCAATATTCTCACAGAATACAATAGCAGGGACATATTCACTGCACATCATTCTTTTCACTTCATCAGGCATACAATCGGCCTGCATAATCAACTTCCTAAATCAGCTTGCATTAAAACTTCTGGTATATCTTACAATCTCATCAGCCTTTCCCATTATGAATCCAGGTTCGATTCCCATACAAATCATTTTTCGAAACAGTTTCCAACCTATATTGGAAGACTCCTTTTTCATTCAGCTCCACACATGTCAGCTCCTGAAATACCATGCGTCATGCAATCTAACTGCTACTAACTTTCTAAATGACCAAAATTAAATTTACTCTCAACGTAGTAAGTGTTTAACTCGGAAATTGGATGATCTTGTCAATCTAATCCTTCTATCTCTAATATACAAGAATATCGGAATAATAATCTAATTATCATGCATAATGACACAACAAAATAAATCCTAACAACTCCCTCAGTATCCCATCTAACTAATCGTAAAGTAAAATAAAAATATAGAAATCAAGTATTCCTCTTTTCTCCGTATTTACAACATTACAAATGTCGAATAAACACATGCCGTCAGGCAACATTTACGTTAAAGAAATATCCCTACACTAAACTTCACTAGTATTTAAACATAATTCATATAACATGCCATTTAATTAAAAACAACATGCGTCTTCTCTTGGACGACTCTCTGGACATTGGCAGCGTCTCACATCCCTGCCATTATGGTTTTCTACTCCATGTTGATCACTGCTTTAACACATGGAAACAATCTTCTTTCTTCTATGGGCGGTGCCATCTTCTTGATGAACGTTCTTGTACACTGCAACACAGAAGACGTTAGGTGAATATCTCTTCAGCGCTCGATTTTGCACGTGCCGAACAAACCCTTGTTAGCTGTGAACTAAGCCAACATTACTGACAAACAAACACACTTAAAATTAAACAATTAGGGTTTCTTTTATACAGTTAGTTAGAGCGGCTCGCGGTACGGTTCGAAAGTTCTTCGCGAAACGCGACCGACACGAAAATGCAATACAGCTGAGCGTTTCTTCTTCACTTTCCAGTCAGCGGCTATTATTACCGTCTATTTATCTGGAGTAAATTTTTATGCCATAATAAATTCGGCAATTTAATACTGCACCAGTTAATTCAGTAAATTTCGCGACTAAAGGCACTGTTTCTCGGTCGTAAAAGCATACACTGTTATATATCTATCTACGTGGCAGCATTTACGCACAAGTATTAGAGCAATACCGAACAAAGTTAACTCCCGCCAATTCACTTACTCAGCGTGATGCTCTCCAAAGCTTGTGACGCTACAGAAGCTTAGGTAACGCCATTGTAGCTATGGTATTCCCGCATGTTTAAAAAAACAACCAATCAGCGTGCTTTCCATTCACAATGACTTATATATTAATTATAATACACCATAAAACACATTCCAAATGATATAAAATTACTCAGATTCTTTCTATAGTGTATTCCTGATTATATTCCACTTTCCGACCTGTGGAAATCCGTCAACTAACAGAACTGATTCCTTTATAGCGATATCTTCTTCATGCAATTGTCCATGTTGGTTAACCTGGGATTTTAATTCAGCGCGATCCAGACTCCATATTTGCCACACCCACGCGTTCTAATTGGCTGAATGTTCCTCTTGGACAACATCTACACGTACCGAGATGTGCTAACTTCTGGTGACACTAAGCCTTTCTCACGGTCCCGAGGAAGTATCGCGCAATATCCAGCGACTTGATGTCTCCATGGACTTCCGGTCTCAGCTATCCTGCTACCCATTACTTTTTACCATGCCTGATTGAAATTTATTTCAATAAAATTATATAATATGGCAAATAATAATCTGAGTGTCTCTTATGGGCCGTCAGGATACGGCTCACCGTCGTCGCCATAAGACCTATCTCTGTCTGTGTGAAGTAAAGCCACCAGCAAAAAAAGAAAATAAATACAAAATCCAACTTTGCGAAATTAGATTTGGTATCGGATTTCACTATCCTGATGGATGTCTCGTATCAGCCGTCGAAATATCATTTATATGGTCCATGATAAGTTTATAAAGCCTAGCTTATAGTGCGAATCATTCAAAAGAAACTCAGGACCGGTGCAATACATTCTAAAAATAATTTGTATGCTCTGACGCAATTGTTAGTAGCTCACAATAACAGTTAATCTGCGTCTGTTTTTACGTGGAACAATAGATTCTATAAATACTAACGTCACTGAATGCGCGTAATAGAGAGTGAAGTCATGCAACCGTTTAGATTGGTTTTACTCTGAACTTAACCCATGAGTTCTTATGGTATTATACTTTGAAAAGCCCTACTTAAATATTAAATCCCACTGTTGGTAAAATAATTGGCAGGGAAGTGATATTCATCAGAGGTATAGATCAACTAACGCACTTACTCTGGAATCGTAGGTATTAATTACTACTACTATAGTTTATTTACTAAATTGTGATACAGACAATGCTGCAGATCAGTTTTATTTCGAAATCAATCTCACTAATCCACCAGTTTTATCTATTTTCCATTGAAAATGAGAATATTTTATGTATTCCAGTTAATGCTCCTCGAAGTTTGAGAATTCGGGGATTTCATCATATGTAACTATTCAGAAATGCCAGCGCCATTGACTGAGTACTTCGTAGAAGCATGCGCATTCAAAGAGTTTTTAAGGACAGAGAAATCCATAGCATAAGCATTCAAACAAAAAGGATGAAAAAGAGTTTTTCATTCAGCCAAATTATCGGAACATTTGACAGAATTCCAGTTTAACTGTTAAGGAGTGTTGACTTCTGTTAGCGTCAGTGGAGTGACTTGTTAGTTGGAATGAACCAGATGCAGTGATAGCGAACAACATTGGGGGTGGAGGAGAGTTATAGCTTGTGTACATCCGACCGTGGAAAAGACACCGGTGGCGGAGGAGGCATAGTTTCACAGCGAGGGTAAAATTATTTGAACAAGTTCCTGTATAAAGCATCGAGCTTTCCATACTTCCACTGCCCTTACCCTTCTAAAATGTCAACTAAAATAAATAGAAGAAAGCACAGAATGGACGTTCTCTCGAACAATATCCAATAACAGAACAGACTACACGGAAGTAAAAATAATATTTCATGACAAAATAACAATCGCTTTTTACAGGCTTTCCAAAATATGTCTTTTATAACATGCATTCATATAAACTCTTCTCAAGGTGGCTTACTCTTTGTTTATATGAATACAAACATATGTAGAGAGTCTCACTACTCTGGACAGTAACGCACAAGAAGAAGGTCTTAACAGTGACTATCTTATAAAGTATCACAGCGTTCCTCAAGCGTGGCTCTGCTGTAAAGCGTGCAACTTGCAGGCGCACTCACTCCTGATGTTTCGCCTTGTTTTGAAGGTTACGGGGTGTTTCGAAACGCAATATTTTGGACGTATTGGTTTCGTGCTGTGAGTTTCGCTGAGATTCTCTCCGAGATCTCCGTTTCTTATTGCAATTTGAAAAGATTTTCTTCTGGCATAGCATTTCGGGATTATTTCCGAAATTATCTCATGACTTATTTTTCAATAGTACAATTATACATTTGGCTCCATTTCTGTTCGCACGGTTCCTTATCTACATTATTTCTTTTTTGAAGGCAATTTCAGTACAGCTTCCTTTCTTACGTTCCCAATTATTTGTTCTGCCCTTATCATTCCCCTAAGATGTGTGTCTTTTCCATCTTTAGACGCCGATGTTACAAGAAGTTTATTTGCCTATATGAAGCATATCTGTATGCCTCACATTCTGTTCCATAACCTGAATCTACTCACAATTTTTTTTAAAATTCAGAAATATCATCCGAGTGCTTTTATCTAAATTCCCCAAGCTGAAGGTTTCCAACACGTTTCTCTATCGTAGGATTAGTGATAGATCACTACACGCACACACATATATATAAAATAAGACTTTGTCTGTACATTCCTCAGAATTTAAAAGGTGTTACTTCTGTATTAGTCATATCCACAGTGAAAAGGAAATGCAGTTTGTAATTTTCGGTTGTCTCTGTATGTGTGTATATATGTAGGTATGTATTTCATTGCACCCGTATGGCGACTCTACGAAGGGTGCAGTATGTATGTATGCATATATATAATATGTATTTACGCGCATCACGAGAAAATGGCCGAACACAATTTAATAAAATCGGTATTTAAAGTCAGGAAATAAGGCACTACATTTTAGGCTATAATATTATTGTGTGCATGCTGAGTGAAAAAAATTAGAGGAAGGCCTAAAATGTATCTAAAAATATATGTTTCTATTGATTCCATCGATAAATACTACATAACAAAAGATATACACAATACAATTTCCGATCATTTATGTACAGTACTGTACAGTTTTACCGTACTGGCTATTTTAACAGAGATATTCATGAATTCGGACTTACCGGGCGAGTTGGCCGTGCGGTTAGGGGCGTGCAGCTGTGAGCTCACATCCGGGAGATAGTGGGTTAGAACCCCACTGTCGGCAGCCCTGAAGATGGTTTTCCGTGGATTCCTATTTTCACACCAGGCAAATGTACCTTAATTAAGTCCACGGCCACGTCCTTCCCATTCGTAGGCCTTTCCTGTCCCTGTGTCGGTAGGACGTAAAGTAAATAGCAAAAAAAAAAAGAATTCAAACTTAGAGATGGTTTGGTGGCTACGATTCTCTATTTGGCCAAAGAAGAACCCAAAATAATATTATTTGCAGATATGTGAGAAATAAATATTTAAAAATTCAGGACTTAGCACCTTTCATAATTTTTAATTCTTTCTTGTTTCTCACAAGTTGTAATACTTGATTGTTCCTCAGGTGGCATGGTTTCCTTTGATTTAAATTGTCAAAAAGAAGTCTATTAAATTGCTCAACTTTCAATAGTGTAGTTTACAAACTTACCACTTTGCAGTTTTTTAGCAATAAATATCTTATTTTAGAGATACGCGAGTAGCTATTCAATAATGACGTGATCTGATACAGAGTTCTTTATAAAGAACTATTCTAAGGAATAAACAATTGTGTAAAATAAATCTTACAGTGCACATAAGGGATAGTTTGTTGTGAGCCTTTAACAAGAATTCTCTGCAAGATTATTAATTGTCATGTCTACAATAATAATAATAATAATAATAATAATAATAATAATAATAATAATAATAATAATAATAATAATAATAATATAGTTGGTTTTACGTCCCAGTAACAAATTATGACGGTTTTCGGAGACGCCGAGGGGCCGGAATGTTGTCCCACAGGATTTATTTTACTGCCTGTAAGTGTACGGACACAAGGCTGACATATGTGCACCTTCAAACACCACCGGACTGGAACAGGTTCATTTCTTTTTTCTATTTGCTTTATGTCGCACCGACACAGAAGGTTTTCTGACGACCATGGAACAGGAAAGGACTAGGGATAGGAAGGAAGCTGCCGTGGGCCTTAATTAAGGTGCATCCCCAGCATTTGCCTGGCGTGAAAGTGGGAAACCACGGAAAACCATCTTCAGGGCTGCCGACAGTGGGATTCGAACCCACTATCTACCGTATGTGAGCTCACAGTTGCGCGCCCTTACCCGCACGCCAACTCGTCCGGTAAGCCAGGATCGAACCCTTGGAGTCAGGAGGCCAGCGCCTCTCACTTCGACTAACATTGTTTACTGTACGGCCAATCTCAATCTCACTGTATGATTCTTTCACGTGGATACGTACTAATTAGGTTGAGTCATAGGTAATACAGACAGTTTTGGCAATATTCAGAGTGCTGGAACGAACTGAATGTCCCTCTCACACTTGTTTGCGACCCAAGTGAAACCAGTTAGCGCACTCGTCTGACGGATGGGAGGATTCACATTCGAATCATACGAGTGTTCATTTTTTCAGCTATCTCGTCTGAGAATCACGGTCACATTATGAAAAGCCATCTTATAAAGCCGTTTCTACATGTACTTCCATAAAGTACTTTCCTAAGAGATTCGCACATGTTTCCAAATCACTTTGAATATGCCATTTTTCAGGACAGATTTGAGTCCCTCTTCTTCATTCCAGAATTGCTATGTTTCGTGCAGTACAGGAATTATTAACAACATAGCATGAATAACAAGTTGAAATATAGAAGGATATTAAATAACTGGGAATATCAGTTCTTCCGGACAGACTGTCTGTACGACGTACCCTGAAGGAAGTCCATGAATTTCAGAAAAAACCGCGGAAGAATTGTGCCCCCTGGACAAATGAACGTAAGGAGTTACACTGGCGGAAAGTGCACCAATATTGGGCAAAGAACAAAGCCCAACAGTTGAACAAGCGTGGTCCAAAATAGGCCCATTCGAAATAATAATAATAATAATAATAATAATAATAATAATAATAATAATAATAATAATAATGTTATTGTTTTTACGTCCCGCTAACTACTTATGACGGTTTTCGGAGACACTGAGGTGCCGAAGATTTTCCCCGCTGAAGTTCCTGTACGTGCCAGTATATCTACCGACACGAGGCTGACGGATTTGAGCGCCTTCATATACTACCAGACTTAGCCAGGATCGAATCTGCCGAGTTGGTGTCAGTAGGTCAGCTGTCCGACTCGTTGGCTGAATGGTCAGCGTTCTGGCTTTCGCTTCAGAGGGTCCCGGGTTCGATTCCCGGCCGAGTCGGGAGTTTTAACTTTAATTGGTTAATTCCAATGGTAGGGAGTCCGAGGTCTTGACGTTACTTCACGCTATTTACTGACCGTACATTGCCCTGAAACTCTTATCTGATACAAATCGTTAATTCTAATGGCCCGGGGGCTGGGTGTTTGTGCTGTCCCCAACATCCCTGCAACTCACACACCACACATAACACTATCCTCCATCACAATAACATGCAGTTACCTACAAATTGCAGATGCCGCCCACCCGCATCGGAGGGTCTGCCTTACAAAGGCTGCAATCGGCTAGAAATAGCCACACGAAATTATTGTTATTATTATTAGTAGTAGTAGTAGCAGTAGTAGTAGTAGTAGTAGTAGTAGTAGTAGTAGTAGTAGTAGTAGTAGTAGTAGTAGTAGTAGTAGTAGGTCAGCACCTCTACCGTCATAACCACTCAACCCGGACAGCACGCTAATAAATCGCAGACGTGACTATTAGAATAAAATCCATTCTAATTACTTAGAGACGGGAAATTTTACATAAAAAGAACTGAAACTTTGAGGAGGGTAGCCGGAAAGTAAGATATAAACAGGAGCTGAGAACTCTCTTGAAATTTTAAATGAGAGGAACGTTAGAAGACCGGATTTGTTACGACAGGATATCTGAATGGAAAACGGCTCGGTACATATAGAAACTTATGCATATTGAGAGAGGAGAAACCCATGAGGTAGGAGGACCTAGTCTTCAAAGCACGGTGCCGTAATGATTTGAAAGCTATAGGTGTTCCAATATAGAGGATGAAGGCTCTCGATGAGAAGGAGTAGATTACTCTTTTAAGGCATCTCACAGTTAAACTAAAAGGGTCGTGAAATCAAGTTAAATTTGGTTTGTAACTTTGCACATACTGAAGAGCAAGCGAAACCTGAAAAGGGTACCTTAAAAAGTGCTGTCAGGTGATCTGAGGCATGGAGAGCCGTGAAAGAGTAGCAGGTAGTCAGACAGCCGGTGAAGGACGGAGATAAGTGTAGCGGTGGTATGGTGGAGTGGCCAATGTCTCTGATACCATCTTGCCTTCTTCTGCGTCTCACGGCCGTCATCCATCATGCGCCGAGACGCTATCGGGACGTCGCTCTTAATTACGCCTGCTGACCTGCCGCCCCCTGGCACAGAATAGAAGAGCCTCGCCAGCTCGTGGGAATTGAAATCTGGGCGGTGCGAATGGGACCCGGCACAGTTCACCAGCTTATGAGAAATTAGAGCCAGGGTGACGTGTTTGATGGTTACGAATTCTAGGCATTCTCCAAAATCACACGTACATACTGTATATATGAAAAATAAATTTATACAAATAATGTTGTATCAACGTGCTCCTTGAATTCCCTGAGTATGGGTACTAAATTCCTCAGTTGTGTTTTCTTTCAAACATCACTTCAACTCTGAATGGTTTCGAAACAGAATTGTGCACTAAAATGTTGCCGTGAAAAGGAAAAAAAAACTACTGAAACGGTCTGATTCACCCGAAGACTCTAAAATGTCAACCGATTGTGTCCTGATTCTATTCTTGCATTGCGATTAAATAATAGACCAGTGGTTGCTCGTTTGCCTTTCGGACATTTAATCTATTGCACTGGCACATTGATAAAAGAGTGTACCATCTTCTTCCTAGCATTCTTCAGGTGCATACACAGCAATGTTGTGGTAAGGTGACCTCTATCAATCTTAAATATTGTTGATATAGGTATACTTACCGTATTGAAAATTATCATCACATACCTTTCCCAGTATCAAATGACGTTCGGTGCCATTTATAGCTGCACGAACTTCACTAAGAGCTTGTTACAATAAGACACAAACTTACATATCACACGGTACACTTCGTTGCAAGCATTCGCATTTTGGGAGCCTAAACATTTGGTTGAGTTTGTGGTGGTGGTGATTATTGTTTTAAGAGGATATGCGACTGGGCAACCACCCTCTATATCACACTAATCAGAGAGGAAAAATGGAAGGGATCCGACACTTCGAAAAATGAAGGTTTCGGACAAATAGAGACATGGACCACGAAGGGTGTGAAATGAAAGACACCCAAGGCCTCGAATTCTCTAACACCGTCGAGGTCTGTAAAGAACAAGAGTTGACCAAGGGAGGGAGGATAGGATAGGATAGGATAGGATAGGATAGGATAGGATAGGATAGGATAGGATAGGATAGGATAAATGAAAGCGAGGAGCCTGGTACAAGCAAGTAGAAGCAATGCGAGGACTCATCTCATGGCCCATTAGTAGCCAATCAACGCTCCAAAATTCAGAGCCCCTGCGGCCCTTATGGTCGCCTCTTATGGAAGGCAGGGGATACCGTGTGTGTTATTCTACCACCCCCACGCACAACGGGAAAATGTTCGTTGATATATATACCGATCTGCTTCCTACATTTACTGCTTTTCACCACGAATCAGAATTCTCATGTAGTTGACGAGGTATATATTCAAGATTCTAAATGGAATCTCAGCTTGTAGGAGATCCTTCACTAGCGTAGTGCCATCGCCAAGACCAGATATGAAAGAAGGATGCATGAGTGGATGTATAGCATTGGCAGATGCGCTGATGTTGAGAAGGTGCGCTCCCTAAAGCCCAAGAAATGCTTTAAATGACAGCCAATATATCAGTGCAATCGTTGAACGCTAGCTGTTTTGGGAAATGGGAGGGCGAGTACCTCACTCTTTAAATCTGGGTACTGTCGTAGGAGGTATGGTACCCTGGCAGAGGAGTCCACAATCCTCCAGGATGGAGGATGTGTGAAGGGTTGATACCTCTTCGAATTAAAAAAATCATAAGACTCACAAAAAGTAAAGGACGGATTAAATGATGACGATGAATGGTGTGCGAAGGAGAATAGATTTGCTATTAAAAAGACTACGGATAAAAACAATGAGTGTTAGAGTTCTGAATTCCATACAATCAGAAACTCAATCAAGAACCGAGGAAAATAAATAATAGAATCACTGTAGTCTCAGAGACCCAGAAACGGTAAAGGGAAATAAAATACACTGACTGACAGAGCAAATGCAACACCAAGAAGGAGTGGTTCGAAAGGGATGAAAGTTGGGGAAAAAACAGAGACGGCACGGACGAATAATTGATGTTTATTTCAAACCGATATGCAGGTTGCACAATGCGCACGGCATCGACTCAGTAGGCTGTAGGACCACCGCGAGCGGCGATGCACGCAGAAACACGTCGAGGTACAGAGTCAATAAGAGTGCGGATGGTGTCCTGAGGGATGGTTCTCCATTCTCTGTCAACCATTTGCCACAGTTGGTCGTCCGTACGAGGCTGGGGCAGAGTTTGCAAACGGCGTACAATGAGATCCCACACGTGTTCGATTGGTGAGAGATCCGGAGAGTACGCTGGCCACGGAAGCATCTGTACACCTCGTAGAGCCTGTTGGGAGATGCGAGCAGTGTGTGGGCGGGCATTATCCTGCTGAAACAGAGCATTGGGCAGCCCCTGAAGGTACGGGTGTGCCACCGGCCGCAGCACATGCTGCACGTAGCGGTGGGCATTTAACGTGCCTTGAATACGCACTAGAGGTGACGTGGAATCATACGCAATAGCGCCCCAAACCATGATGCCGCGTTGTCTAGCGGTAGGGCGCTCCACAGTTACGCCGACGCCACACTCGTCTGCGGTGACTATCACTGACAGAACAGAAGCGTGACTCATCGGAGAACACGACGTTCCGCCATTCCCTCATCCAAGTCGCTCTAGCCCGGCACCATGCCAGGCGTGCACGTCTATGCTGTGGAGTCAATGGTAGTCTTCTGAGCGGACGCCGGGAGTGCAGGCCTCCTTCAACCAATCGAAGGGAAATTGTTCTGGTCGATATTGGAACAGCCAGGGTGTCTTGCACATGCTGAAGAATGGCGGTTGACGTGGCGTGCGGGGCTGCCACCGCTTGGCGGCGGATGCGCCGATCCTCGCGTGCTGACGTCACTCGGGCTGCGCCTGGACCCCTCGCACGTGCCACATGTCCCTGCGCCAACCATCTTCGCCACAGGCGCTGCAACGTGGACACATCCCTATGGGTATCGGCTGCGATTTGACGAAGCGACCAACCTGCCCTTCTCAGCCCAATCACCATACCCCTCGTAAAGTCGTCTGTCTGCTGGAAATGCCTCCGTTGACGGCGGCCTGGCATTCTTAGCTATACACGTGTCCTGTGGCACACGACAAAACGTTCTACAATGACTGTCGGCTGAGAAATCACGGTACGAAGTGGGCCATTCGCCAACGCCGTGTCCCATTTATCGTTCGCTACGTGCGCAGCACAGCGGCGCATTTTACATCATGAGCATACCTCAGTGACGTCAGTCTACCCTGCAATTGGCATAAAGTTCGCCATTGGCAGATATGTTTCAATAGGTTTCACGCCTTCGCTACTCCACTATTTATGTTTCACGCATGTCTGAAGTGGGACGATATCGTTACATTGGTCCTTCGATGGTGATTACTTGTCTGCATACGCCTATAGTATATTCGTATCAGTACTGTTAACAGACAGAGACGTGAAGTGATGTTCCACTTTTTTGTTACATGCTTCAAATTTTCTTTTGATTCACCCTCGTACCTCTGATAGATAAAGCATGATAAGTATATCTGTATCAGCAAGGGCTGAGCAGGGGTCGCTTGGTAGGCCAAGCCCTTTCAAGGGCTGTAGTGCCATGGGGTTTGGTTTTGGTTTTTGGTTTGAGGTTCAAAATGATAGTCATTTTACGAAAATGCTACTTTGTAAGCACCTGAAGAATTCAAAGAATATGGTGCACTCTTTTGTCGAACATGGAAAAAAGTATTTGATGGATGTACAGGGAATGACTGCACAATCCCTCTAAAGACCTTAATGCAAGGGTGGTAAATCAGCCTGTAAGTATTATTACATAGACTGTTGAAGAAGGCCACGTTAATAAAATAGGTGTCAACTAAGGGCCTTTGCAAACTTTGATCAACTGAAAATCACCAAAAAATATTTTACAAAATAAATAGATATACATACATGGAGTACAGGATGCTAACGCTGAACATAAGATTAGACGTTGACAAACAAAATGACTCCACACAAATAAGAGATGTATTAGTCAACAGAGGTGGAGACATACTTTCTGACCATTTCCTGGTAGTACCTACTATTTTTGACTGTTAGAACTGGTAAGGCAAAGGGCAATGAAAGAAGAAAATCAAAGTATGTTCAAAGTAGGCTACAACTGTTAAAAGGCGAGAGTACGTTATTACTTTATCATGAACGTCTGAAACAATACGTAGAGCAAAACCCACCAGTCAGAGATGTTGAATTAGATATAGTGCAAAACGCTGCCGTGGATACTATCGATGTGAAGGAAATACAAATGAAGAAGATGTTTGAAGTGAGGAGTGAATACACTGAAGAATCTCTTCGAAAATCTCAAGGGGCTTATCAATGATAGCTCCAAAAACCAAGAAGAGAGCAGACAGCAATATACTATTAAAAGAAACTACGTCAAAATGAGAGTCCGATAATCTCGACAAGAAGGTTGGAATAATTTTGTCAGTGTTACAAATCATAACATTCGTGGCAGAAGGAATGTGGCATTTACATTTATAAGACTCCTGAACAGAGGCTGGGTTGAGTGACTCAGACGGTTACGACGCTGGCTTTCTGAACCCAAGTTGGCAGGTTCAATCCTGGCTCAGTCCGGTTTTATTTGAAGGTGCTCAAATACGTCAGCCCGCGTAGGTAGATATACCGGCACGTAAGAGAATTCCTACGGGACAAAATTCCGGCGCGTGGGACGTAAACCCAATAACATTATTAACCGTATTATACCTGAATAGCACCATAAAAAAGCAAGACTAAGAAATATCAAATATTGAGTAGCTCAAATAACATATCTAAAGACATTTACCCTGACATTGCATAGTATTTTAGAAAACTTCATGATGAGCACAAAATGCACAAAAATTATGTTCCTGGAAGTAAACTAGCATATCAATATTGAAGAATGTATGCATCTCAATTTAAAAATTCAGCCTTGTTTCCCAGTGTGGCAGTGGTTTCATCAGTAAAGTTCAATTAATTAATTTTGTTCAAATAATATTTAATTCACATATCCCTCATGATTGAAATTACATATATGTCGCTCGATATGTTTCGTAGAATAAGTAACATGTGGTTTCTTGCTCTTACTTAGAAGCTTCTTTAACACAGCGATCGTCCAGGAGATAGTGCATGTGTAATAGATTAATGCCAACTTGCTGAACACAGCACACTCTTCGGAATTTCGAATAGCTTTTGTGCGAAGTTCACTTTGAAGTACGGCGTTTATCATCAACGTACATGTTTATTTCAGCTGCACCGTCCCTTAAGATTAGATTATTTTGGACTTGCTCACTCGTCAGCTGGGTAACGGCGAGCAAATCCTCTGTAGCGGATTTAGTCTGTCTCCCTCTCCTCCTCGCTCCTCCTCTCTTCCTGACGTGTGTGTGTGTGCCCTCTAATATAGTCCATGTTCTTGCAGAGCTAATGCCTGTCAAGTTAGATAAGGCGGATAAGCAACATTCGGAAATGGAGCAACACAGACGATAGGTATTCGATTCCCTAACAGGATGAGAATTCCCTCTGGAATCTTATCATCTTCAGAAATTAACGATCATGCGTCGACAGCGAGAATGAATAAACTTTCCTTCTGATAGGATTCAGTGACTAGGGAAGCTGAGAATATTAATTTTAATCTGGACAAAATAAAACTAAAAATTAAATGCCCCTCTCCTGTTAAATAAGAAGAAGTAATAGACTTTACAAACTTGTTCTTCCTATAGCAATGGAGTATTATGAAATAGGTCCCATTTGAAGAATAGTAATCAGCATTGCAATTGCTCCACATTGTTACGTTTCTCTGAGATTTTCTACTAGTTATTCAGCGCACATCCAAGGCTAATGCACCAATATTATTTTTCCACGTATCGAAACAATTATCCGTAGCCGAAAGGATGATGAAATATGATGTTTCAGTACACTAATAATTCGACTGTAGTTCTTAAACTGAAATTAACTCGTATAACATGACTTCTAGCAGCCTCCGTGGCTCAGACGACAGCGCGTCGGCCTCTCACCGCTGGATACCGTGGTTCAAATCCCGGTCACTCCATGTGAGATTTGTGCTGGACAAAGCGGAGGCGGGACAGGGTTTTCTCCGGGTACTCCGGTTTTCCCTGTCATCTTTCATTCCAGCACCACTCTCTATTCTCATTTCATATCATCTATCAGTCATTAATAAATCACTTCGGGAGTGGCGACCCCTTCGTACTAATAGCCTATATGTATGTGCTTCATTAATTCCACCCCTGACCCGGTCAATGACTGGAAAAACAGGTTGTAGGTTTTCTTTTTCATTTTTCAACATGACTTCCACCTTTCCCTGGTTCGTCGAACGGTCCAGGTGTTGGATATTCCAACTACTATTTTGTGAATACCATATTGTCGCTGCTGTCCATGGCTAAATGGTTAGCGTGCTGGCCTTTGGTCACAGGGGACCCGGATTCGACTCCCGGCATGGTCGAGAATTTTAACCATCATTGGTTAATTTCGCCTGCACGGGGGCTGTGTGTATGTGTCGTATTCATCATCATTTCATTCTCATCACGACGCGCAGGTGGCCTACGAGCGTCAAATTAAAAGACCTGCACCTGGCGAGCCGAACATGTCCTCGGACACTCCTGGAACTAAAAGCCGTACGCCATTTCATTTTCATTTTGTCGCTGCTGTGCCAAACCCACGAATGTGACAAAGTTCTTCCTCTCCGTTAATTCCCTTAAGACTAGTCACGCCTCCAGAGCTTGATATTAGTATGCAGACTATCAGAACAATTTTCGTTGAGTTCATTTTTCTATGCACTTGTGTAAAGGAAAGTGAACGTTATATACGCCATACACTAGGTGTGGATAAATACGCCATGCACACATACATTCCCACAGTACGTTATAGTAAGGTTAATTTTCCTGTCAGGTTAGATAAGGCGGATAAGCACCATTCAGAAATGGAGCAACACAGGTGATAGATATTCGCTTCCCTAAGAGGATGGGAATTCCCTCTGGAATCCTAATCACACTAAAACAATTTCCCTATGCAGAAAAATTGACCTGGAAAAAAGGAATACGTCTTGTAATAATGATATTTCGAAGTTAAATACCCTTCATTTCAAACAGGACAGTGTGACGTACACGGAAGTGAGAACAGGGGCACTAAGTGTATTGCGTATTAAGGACGTAGTGACTGTAGAAAGTTATCGTAAATGGAGGTGGGCCGGAGGCACATCGAGGAGGGACTTCAACAGACTCACCGCCTGGAACTCAAGGATCGTGTGAAGGAAAGCAGCAAGGCATTAGATGCGGTGGTCAGAAAAGGTTAAGAAGATATTCGGAAAACAATGGTCAACAAAGGTAAAATGACTAGGAGAGACTTCTCAAGAAACTTAGGCTGTAATTTTCTGGAATGGCTAACCAGGATTACTCAAACCAGCCACTTCTCTGCACTTAAAATATGTCTTTGCCCTATATAGGATGTTCCGGGCTAATTCTAAATCATTACTAACTGACGTTTTGTGATTTGAACCTTAAGGTATGTATTCACGTTTCGGACCAAAATCTATACTATTTTATCAATGTTTTTGAAATTTTTACAATGAAATACTTGCATTTACGGAATATATTTACACTATAACAATTTCACACTTAAGGTACCGTTTCCTAAATAATTGACAAAAACTCCGAAATTTTGCATAAATTTCCAAAAATCATAGCTTTCTGGAAAATAGTTCAATTCCAATTATTTTTGCGCATAATTCATCCTAATAATGCATATAATGTGATGAACTAAACAGAATTTAATAATTCACTGATATCATATTTTTTATAATATATTTTTCATGGCGGTCAAAATTTTAGAATATTTAGATTTGTTTTTTTCATTTGGTACCTTTTTATTATAGTCTTATTTATTATTATGTTTAGTTCAGAACATTCTACTTTTAATAAGCTTCAATTTGACATATCAATGTATTCTATAACTTAAAATTTGAAGACGTTATGATTTTTTGAATTATGAAAAATCTGGAGAAATTCACTGTGTGGAAAATTGAACTTGAATCTTGGAAGTTTATTTCGGGATTGAAATTGCTTACTTTGGCTAATTAAAACCCTCCTGAGGCATAAGTGCCGGCCCCGTGGTGTAGGGGTAGTGTGCCTACCTCTTACCCGGAGGCCCCGGGTTCCATTCCCGGCCAGATCAGGGATTTTTACCTGGACCTGAGGGCTGGTTCGAGGTCCACTCAGCCTACATGATTAGAATTGAGGAGCTACCTGACGGTGAGATAGCGGTCCCGGTCTAGGAAGCCAAGAATAATGCCAGAGAGGATTCTTCATGCTAACCACACGACACCTCGAAATCCGCAGGCCTTCGGGCTGAGCAGCGGTCGCTTGGTAGGCCAAGGCCATTCAAGGGCTCTAGTGCCAGTGGGTTTGGTTTGGTTTCATGCATAAGTAGGTCCCTCTTATTGTAGTATTTTGTCCTCTTTGAGTCGTTTTCTTCCTGTGAGATTCTTTCAGTGGTAACTTCAGCCAGAATCTTGACATGTTCAGTATATACTGCAGGTGCGGGCGGTGGAGGTAAATTCAAAATATTCGAAAATTTTCTTGCTTCACTTCCACCACACCCATTGAAGCGCATCCCATACACAAGTCTTCTATTAATTTCATAATATGGCAATTTCCCCTTGATGTACACTGAGGTTCAGATTGAAAATCACTATTACTACACACCAAACTAACAAAAAAATGCCCAACCCAACCTCTGTTTACAGAAGTTTTTCAGCGATATTGATCTACATTTCATACAGACAGGACATACCAGCAAAGATAACAGTTTTTCTACACATTACACACTAAATGTAATGTTAAAAATACTTCAGAATCACCACAATTACTGTCATAATGCGAAGTAGAAAGTTTTAGACTCAGAAGCACTACTGACATTGGGAAGTTGATTTTTATTGTTCTCATTTTGGACTACTGTCTCAATAATATTTGTTTTTATTCATTGTATACTTATTTCCATAGCAACGGCGCTTTCTTTTATAGCCACTATGTCTATTACTACCCATTATTCACTTAGCAGAAGTTAGTTACTCGATATAAACACAAATAACACAGCACGTGGCATTCATAATTGGATTGCACAGCATTTATGCAAGATTCAACATTCCTTCTCCAGATATATTGTAACAGTAAATTTGGTACTTTGGTAGAGATGAGACGCAGGGCGTGTACCAGTCGCTGAAGTGCATACAGAGGGAGAGGGTTTTGTTTAAAGGAAATCCTAAAAACTTTGTTTTCAGAGTTTATTAAAAGATTGAAATTAATATCACCTCTGTACAGCGTATACAGTCGAAAATTTTCCTCGTCCTATGGCTGGCGATGTTCTTGGATTCCGGCAGCTCCATTTTCCATAGCAGCGAACCACCATTCGTCCCCCGATGGAAGTTCTAGAAGATCTATTCGGTGCTTTGTAGATCCATGGCGTCGAGGTAGTCCTTGTAAATGGTGAACATGAATGAACATCGTTCAGCTCTGGGCGAGTTAGTGCAAAGGCTGCTTCTGCACAGATGATAGAGTGTTTATAAATGCTTTTAACAAAGTCCAAACACAAATGTCTCGGTGAAATGTCACTTAACTTTGTCACGTGTCAAGTGAAAGAAATATTCATAAAATAAAGTCCACTCGGAACTGATTTAAAGTTACTGAAAGTTTGTTGCACCTATTACAACGTGAAGTAAGTTCATTGAAGCACTGTTCAATTTAAATGAAATAAAGATGTTCCGCTCGTGAATCAAACTCGTTCACGTGTTGAAACCAAAAGACGAAATTAACTGAGTACTGACAGTCCTTGGTTTTGACTGTTCGTAAACTAAATGTACACTGTTCATTAGAATGGAAATGCACTGTTCATAAAAATAGAGATGAGCTGTTCACACCTGCACAGTTCACAGTTCATGACCACAGCTTACGGATTGGTAAATTAAATTTGGATTAAACACAGTTTATAACTTAAAGTATCGAGTCCTCGGCAAGGAGCAATCAGATTCAAGTCCATAAAATTTCAATTTCGAACACTCGAAAATGTTTGCGGGTCTCGGACACTCGTATAGAGTAACAGTCAATAAATAATGTCCAGACGATACACAGTTCACCTCACGTCCTATCGGAGTAAAAGGTTGTCACAATATAAGGAAATCTGAATAAGTCCACATTCAACGTGACTATATTAAAGTCCACGAACTTGAAACTTAGCAGCGGCTTCACGCTCGATTACCACACCCGCGAACTGACGGTGCGAATACTACAGTCTAATGTGCTTATAGAAATCCCGGCCACAAACTGGTATCACATTCTGCAGCGCACTGCTGCTCACTATAACATGCTGCAACACACACTCACATTCACTTTCACTGATCTGCTGAGCGAAGCAGCACGTATTTATATTTGATCCGAAACTCGTAGAACATTCTACATCAATCCAGGTTTCGTAGTGCAGCGAGGCATGCTGTGACGTCACCCGCTCACTACGTCACCCGCGCGCAGCTGTCGCTCGCTGTCGAGTTAGTTCTTCGTAAGCGTTCCGGAGCATAACACGTAAGTTTAAGATTTTCATAACGGGGACTTAGTCTGTACCGCCGTTACCGGTACAATATATCATGTGACAACCACTGCTATCTTTTGGTTCACAAAGGTACTACATGGGGAAACACCAGTGCGATGTATTGAAATGTAATTATGTGGAAAAAACTGCTTGAGTATGGAAAGCTAGTGAATGTTAGCACCTGACCACGCCCCCAGAGCAGATAAATCATGAATGCAGTGGTCCATTTAAATGCAATTTTCGGCCGTTCTATATGTCTCAGGCCAATGATACTTACATGTTTGGAAACTAGAAATTCCAGGCTTTCATTTGACATCAAAAGCTAAATATGGATTATTTTGACCTAAATCGCAATTTCAAACGTGAATACATACCTTAAGCACACTAAAACAAATTCTTAAGGCGACACTCGGGAGATAAAAAGATACTTTTACCTAATGCATGGATTTTCACGAAACTTTATGGGAATTTCACCTATATAAAAGGAGATATCACGATTATTTCTTTCATATACATTAATAGTATTTCCAAAATATTTTTTTCTTTCGAAACTTTGAAATCCATTTTATCATGAAATTTAAGAAACATGTTAATGTAAATTCTTAATTACGTAGATAATAATTATTTTAAAATCACTACATATCTATTTTTCTGTACATAGTTTATATAAGGAGATATATCGTACTAAAGTTTGTGTAAATATTACGTTCTAAAATTTTGGACTTAAAAATCGCTACTACTTGAAAAAAATTCTGCATTCAAAAATTCCATACGCAGTCTTCTCAATATAGCTGTGATGCAAATACCATACGCATTTTGTCACATTTGGAAGAATATTATGGGAGAAAAATGGGATTTAAAATAATATAAATTTACAATTGGCAAACAAAGCATTATTATAGTGATAAATTGTTGGAATTCAGCGGAATATCTTCGTGACAAGAAAAACAAACTCAATCCTTTCACTTTCAGTCATAAAAATGTCACCAAAATGACCAAAATATCGATTTTAATCTCCGGAGTGTCGCATTAAACAACGTAGGGTAAGTTGAAGCAGGCAAATCACCTTAGTATCACTATCACATTCATTAAGGAATTTCATGCTTCGAAGGACGTCCTTACTTTACTTAAGGTTATTGTCATCCGAGGACAGTTATCTCCTTGTACTTCCCATTAAAAAATATTAATTAATCTGAACAAATCGGAAATATTTGGTTTTAGAATTTTAAAAATTGTTGACTAAAGTCTGGTGTGTTTGGGAACCTAATTTCCATCCTCTGTCAGTCACCTTATAATGTGATAAAATTCCTATTACACTGTTGTCCTCTGTAACTCTCTTGTTAAAGTACGGATAATTAATAAAACATTGGATTTTTCGAAATTTCCATTCTCTGTCCTAAAATATAATTACTATATATACCTCGGATTTGTAGGTGGTAATAGGTTAGAATGCAAAGTAATTTGCTTTGTAGGAAGTGTCATGCAACCCGTTGTACCACAATATAGGAAGTGTAGCATAAATTCAAGGAGTTCTATTGGCTGTACCCCCTAATATATATGTAAATCTCATAGCATAATCATTGTACAGTGTAGGGTATACTTGTTACCGGCTACGTTTGAATTCTAACCTATCAGCACCTAATAATCCGGACTCTAATAATTACCGTGCCCCTATTAATCTGGATAGTGCACATTTTGCAACTAATCTTGCCACATCCTGTTGCCAGATCAGCAGCATTTAATCGATCATTTTTACTTCCACTGGAACAAGATTAGGGAAACCTACTCCGAATACCATTGACAACTTTATAGTTTTCTTTCATTTCAAGTCTTCGTACAACTTACAATTACACATCATTAACGGGTCCCCGCTGATTTGGTCCATTTCCAATTTCATTACAAGCACATGAAGGCTGTGCGTAGTAATATACATTATGATGTTTAAAGTGGAAAAAGGTCAGGTTGTAAGTTTTACGACGAGGAGAAGTCCTCTCAGTTTTAATTACTGTGTTGATAGGATGGCAGTAACTCCTGCGGATCACTGCCATTTTTTTACAAGTTGCTTTACGTCGCACCGACACAGACAGGTCTTATGGCGACGATTGGATAGGAAAGTGCTAGGACTGCGAAGGAAGCGGCCGTGGTCTTAATTAAGGTGTGAAAATGGGAAACCACGGAAAACCATCTTCAGGGCTGCCGACAGTGGGGTTCGAACTCACTATTTCCCGGATGCAAGCTCACAGCTGTACGTCCCTAACGTCACAGCCAACTTGCTCGGTATTCATTAAACTAATAAATAGTATAATCTAATAGCCTACCTACTTACTAGCTACTTCAGAATTATGTTTTGACTACCTTTTTAACACTGCAAATATACCGGGCGAGTTGGCCGTGCGCGTAGAGGCGCGCGGCTGTGAGCTTGCATCCGGGAGATAGTAGGTTCGAATCCCACTATCGGCAGCCCTGAAAATGGTTTTCCGTGGTTTCCCATTTTCACACCAGGCAAATGCTGGGGCTGTACCTTAATTAAGACCACGGCCGCTTCCTTCCAACTCCTAGGCCTTTCCTATCCCATCGTCGCCATAAGACCTATCTGTGTCGGAGCGACGTAAAGCCCCTAGCAAAAAAAACACTGCAAATAAATCTATCTATTATTTAAACCTCCTTGTAAGAAGAGGACAGTGAATGCAAATGGGTATTATTTTCAAATGAGCTGAGCTCGAGAGTCCATTCCAGCATACGATTCTTTCAGTGTTCCATAGCTCACCGTATGTCTCGCTGCAGCGGAAGCTCGGCTCTCCGGCAGTGTCCAGCGAGCTGATAAGGAGCCGTGTGTATCTTGTGTCTCACTGAGCCGCGCTCATTCATGATTCTTTCGATGTGCCATGATTCACTGTCTCGCTGCAGCGGAAGCTCGGCTCCCCGTCGACGTCCAGTGAGTGCGCCACTCAGCACTGTCCGCTGGGAGTAAGCTGAATCGTGTGCCGTGAGCTCGCCGTTCCTGTGAATCGATTCACTCGGACACTTGAATGAAACGATACACTGCTTCGAATCATGCATTCAGTAGCCAACACTATCTTGTAGTTTGAGTCCAAAATCAGAGATTGTGTGCAATACCTTGCTAGCATTATCAACAAATAGCGCAGAGAATTAACTTCCGGCGTAGAGACGCATATCCGGCTATGCTCACCACAGTTCTTCCTTTGCCCACGCCCCTCCTAAGCCATCTCCAACCCATACCTTCCCCGTCCTGCTCCCACACCCCTCGATCCCTATGAGGATTATAATGCAGTTATACTATTTCCATTCCCAATACATTATAGTTCATATATATTTATTTGCAAGTAGTTATTATGTATTAAATAATGATATGATACCCCTAATTCGTATCGCACACTATGTTACTGAGAGCATTATCTCAACCGTAACTTCACACTACCAAGTATCGTTACCTTGAAGGGAATGATTGACTCATAAACTCAAAGCTTATATGATGACAAATAATAAACCCCTTCAAAAGCAAGACAGCAGAGCGCAGCATACGAAAGGTAATAGGTATAAAAATCATTATCTAAGTACCACATGGAAATTAAAAAATACAGAATTAAATGCACTGAAATAGGAAACACAGTATATAGAAATATATTAAAAGAATCATTCAGCTTCTAGCCCATGAAGTGTGCTCAAATAGGAAATTGAGAATTTCAGGAGTACTGGCTAAGATAACATTTCTAATCAACAAGCACAAGGAACAAAAATTCACAGCGTTTACGATTTCAAATAGTATAGGCACATGAAATTGAAACAACACAAATAGCATCATAGGAACTATCGCTTAAGATCGATATGAGCGAGTCCGAGCAAGGTTAATCGATTTTGTAAAGTCGGATTCAATGTGATCCAGCAATATTATATCCACAATACTTGGCGATAAATGACTAATTCTTTGTCAGAATGGCCCACAGATTGCGGTTAGATTTTGAAATACTTCGCCTCGAGTCTAACAGCCTCTAATTATTCAAAATCTCTCATTTCATGCACATTTGCCTGCCATCTACAGAACTTGCTCATAACTGTCTGCACGTTGTGAATGACCTCCAGTGCGATTTAAAACAATTGATTGGAACTACGTAAAGCTAGGTACAGATTGGTACCGAAAGCCCCAGTAGAATTTCACCCTGGTAGTCAGGACGAGAAATGGGTACTCTCGCAATGTTTACCTTAGTCCTACACGTGTTCTTCATACACCACTGGCCTTACAAGGGATGTTGTTAAACACAGACACGGCAAATGCGTCTTATCTGCAACTATCGAAGCTGATCTAGGATTAGTGAGCATACGGTATGTGAGGCACTGTGGCATATACCGTGAGAAATTGTAATATAAAATACTCTTTTAAGCACTGTATAACAATCTCAATTATTTTAAAGCATTCCTGCACTGAATCAAACGGATGCATGACTAAGCATTTCTTAAGATTACATCCCACTGGTGTCCAGTTGGCCTTTTTTGTTCTGTACTTAACATCTCTTCAGTACATGCTACGGTGTACGCGCTGAACACGACCTACTGGGTTGAATATTTCGATTACATTGAATGTTAGTTATCTTCGAAGTAAGGTCAATTTGTTAAGTATTTTAAACTCAACACTGAAGTGACTCCAATCTGTATTTCGCAGCCTATAACAGTGTACGTTGATTTTATTAAGTGTCCTGGTATCTCCCAATATCACTTCTGAGTTTGGTTTTACCACATTCTTCACATATTTCAAGAAGTGATTTATAGTTGCTGTTTAAAAGGTGAGAATCTAGGAGCCTATGGCAACACTAACTCCTGACGGGGCTGAATGAACCCAGTCCCTACCCTGAGTATATTATTACGATGCTTGAGCGCGACAGAAATCGATCCCTGGACCGTTGGTAAGAAGCAGAAACGCTATCTCAAATACAACAATTTCTATATGACGTCCTAAACTGGCGTAATGTTACGGTGGATGAGAAATAAATGCTATAAATGAAAAAGTGTGTTAATATAAAACGTACTAAATAAGAAAATTACGCAAATATCTTGATATTATTATTATTATTATTATTATTATTATTATTATTATTATTATTATTATTATTATTATTATTATACGGGCTCATGATATTTGAGAACAAGTTTGTATCACATGGAATAGCGCATTTAGTAGCGACTAAGTGAAGTTTTCCCAAACTTGTTTTTCGGAATTTCTCTGACAAAATGAATAGAATGCTCATAATTGCTGAGAACATGAGGCAACAATATATTATTCAGTATCCTGTTTATTTTATCTATCACGGTTGGGAATTGTAGAAGTGAATATATATGGATACAATATATAATGAAGCTCTAGAATATACTGTTGGAATTTCTGGGAATGAGCATTGTACACAAACTCGTCATTTGTGGTAAATTTGATATTCAGATTTATTCATCACGTATTTTATTTGCATATCCAAACACCTCTCTCCCCACATTTTAAAGAGAAACTCTTCTTTGTTTTAACACATTACAATTTTCATTTGTTTCAGGTAAGTTGTAAATCAAGATGCTGCTCGGAGGACAACGGATAGTCGGTAAGCAGTAGACAGTGAGTTATAATGACGCTATTTGTTATACTTTACTTGGAAGGTTTTATATTTTACTAGCTGTAGTACACGGCTCTGTTCGGGCACTTAAAGAATTTGTATTAACTATCTGAAGTCATTTTTTGTAGATTTCTTTATTGTGACGTTGACTGATAGTTTACTAACTCTTTTTTTTAATGTAGAGTTACTCTTATGTGTAAGTTTTAGTTTGCGATTATAATTTTGCGTTAAACTATTTCCTTGTGGCAACCCGGATTATCAGGGAAATAGCAGAACTTTCAAGCAAATAATAAAAGTATGTTATAACTATATGTATTTACACCTCACGCAATAGGTATGATGTACAGTACATGATACCGACTGTCACCAATCAGGCTAAGGACCGCAAAAACTGTGGACTTCACACAAATATCGGTCATTTTGGACATATTACTGTTCACCCCTTCTCAACGCCCGCCGATGGAAGCTGAACATAGGCTTAAACAGCATTCAGAGTGTTACAGTTCATCTCGACGACCCCGAAAGCCATGCATTCGACATTAACATTAATGGTTTTCGCTCATTTTACATATCAACCTCTCCCCTATGGGTGCTACTGGTGTCTTACCCCCACAGCATTTTTTCCAGGTAGTAAGTCATGTGTGAACCAAGTTTGGTTGAGAGCTATGCTGGAACATACACACATAAGATACATCCATAATCTCCGTCATTTTTGCACATCTTCTTCTCACCTCCTATGTCGATGGGGACTAAGAGACCAAGTGTAAGGACTCAGCCATTATAGCATGGTAGTTTGTGGTCCCACCACTGTATGCACTGGAAGCGCTTATGTCCAACACGTGCTCCGGTAGTTCCGGCAAGCCGGGTATAGAAAAGTGCGGGGGTTGTTACTGTGCGAGATATTTCAGTGAATAAGTTGAATTTTCTTTGCTTTCAGTTCCTAAACTCAGTTCATTGTGTGTTGTGTACTTCAAGTATGTACCTTATATGGCTTGATTAATTTAATAGATCAGCATGCCGTACTGTTTTTGCCTGGCTGTACGTCAGGCTATGGTAGAGTGGTTGATATGCGATTATTTTCACCACCGACGGATAGAAATCAGTTTGAAAAATTGGCCAGGGGTATTCCACAGAATGATACTCAGTTAAAACGTATTAACAGAATTGGTCATGTTTATTTCTCTGATGATTCGGTAATATAATCAGATATACAGTGAATGATAAAAAAATTGGATATCTCTCGTGTGAGATGGAAATTACGTCCAGGAGCAGTACCTCGCATTTTCCCTAATTTCCCGAATTACCTTTCAAGTGACATTAAGTTCCGTGAAACTCCCAACAGGAAAAGGAACCTAGACACCATCACGAAAAGAAGAAGGAAGATTGAAGACGGGAGTGCAACAGCGAATGGGGAATGTTAGCGCGGAATATGGAAATGCATAACAAGACAGGGAAACAAATAGTGGAAACTTCCATTAAGCAAAGATCTGTGGTTCAAGATGCGGTAAATATCGAAGACTGGGAAAGCTCTGTACCTGTATTTGATAGCGCAGTTCGAAACTCTTCCATTGAGAAGTGGTTAGTGTACCATTTGGTTGGGTACGTTGTTAATCATTCTTCTAAATTGATTAAGTGTTCGCCCTGTGCCCATTCTCTACGTGAGAATACTCGAAGTAAATGTTCAGTTCGCACAGAAATAAAAGAATATACTTCAACCAACAATGAAGTGCTTTTAGCACCTCCAGAGACAAGTGTATGTGACATTCTTTTCCAGGCCAAGAAACTACTTCATGGAAAAGTGAACTGGAAATCGATGTGGGGCGAAATAATTGTTAATTATATAGATTCCATATAAACAATTTCAGTTGATTCTTCAGGAGCTGGGAGTTGTCTTTATCAGTTATGGATATAATCCCCAAACTTCTTTAGCATTATCTGAAGTGACAATTTTTCTTCAGAATGAAGGAAATCCGGCGAGATTTATTATCTCGAACATCCGCCAAATCTTCACGCAAGCTTTCGAAAGTCAAGTAAGGGGAAAATTGTGTTGGTAAGTAGTTCAGGGGTGTTTGTTTTAATATACTAGGAGTTATGTGCTGTTTATGTCTATATGTACGCTCCAGTGACCTGTGCTTTCCGCGACATGTGATGAAGGCCATAGCTCTTTCTTGCATGTATGTTTTTTTCATTGTACCCTGCCGTAGTATTTTAATTGTTATCTCTCATTGTTTTTAAAAGACAGTGTATATATGCTTATCAGTTACGTAGTAGTACGTTTCCTCTGACATTATTCCTAAAACCAGCTGATCGCTACTGTGGACCTTGCCCACTCTAGTGCTGCCTGGCGGGGCGCGCTTGAACTCGAGGAGTCCTCACACATTCGTAATGCTTAAACGGCATCCAGAGTGATACTATTACTCTCAGCAACCCAGAAAAGTATGGATTCGACATTAATATTGGTCATTTTCGATTATTTTTGCATGTCACCTCTGATCACCCCCGCTCCGTTGGATGCTAGGGGTGTATTATCCCACAATATACTTTTCTCCAGATGGTAAGTCATATGTGTACCCATTTCGGTTAAGAAGTATACTGGAACATACACAAATAAATGCATCCGTAAACTCGGTCATTTTGGACATTCTCTTTCAACACTTCTCAACTTCCATTACGACTGGGGCTGAACTATGACTCCGGAGTGTCACAGTTCATATCAGCATCCCCGAAAGCTATGGATTTGACACTGATATCGGTCGTCTTCGATTATTTTTATAAATCAAACCCTGTCCTAGGGACTAGGGGTGTCTTAACCGCACAGTAACTTTTCCAGATAGTAAGTCATATACGTACTAAGTTTGGTCGAAATCTATGTTGGAACATACACACATTCATCCTTA
Organism: Anabrus simplex; assembly: GCF_040414725.1. Taxonomy (NCBI): domain Eukaryota; kingdom Metazoa; phylum Arthropoda; class Insecta; order Orthoptera; family Tettigoniidae; genus Anabrus; species Anabrus simplex. Next base: position 1,211,903,046 of record NC_090265.1, on the reverse strand, counting down.
ATCTGGGTAATATTAGACTTTTTTCACACCCTCTCACTGCCATGCCGATTGGAGTTGAACTTTTACTTACACGGCATTCAGAGTGTCACATATCATCTTAGTGACCCCGAAAACTATGGATTCGATGCTAATATCGGTCCTGTTTGATTATTTTTATATTTCAACCCCTCCCCTGGAGGTGCTACGGGTGTCTTACTCCCACAGTATGTTTTTTACAGATACCGTAGTATGTCATATTTGTACAAAGTTTGGGTGAGCACTATGCTGGAATACAGCCATAATCTCGGTCATTTATGATATCTTCTTCTCACCCCCTATGACGGTGGGGCTGAACTTGACTTAAATGGCATCCAGAGAGTCACTGTTCACCTCAGTGACCTCAAAAATAATGGATTCGACACTATTATCGAATTTTTAAACATGAAACCCCCTTCTCACTCCAATCCCTAGGGGTGCTTACCCACACAGAGTTTTTCTCCAGATAGTATGTCATAAGTTCACCAAGTTTTGTTGAAGTAGCTCCAATGGTTTGGGAGGATATCTGGAAACATGGCGGCGTGTTTCCATTCTCCTATATACAGCCACGCTCATGAACCTTCTAGCAAGAAAGGTACTTCATGTAAAATGGTATGTAGCCCACAACACTTATTACCCGATTATCACGGTACAGTATAAGTCACCTAGCGACAATCTATTCATCAAGGTCGAGCCAAATCTTGGTGCGGCTTTGTAATTAGATTAGCTACATAAAATTACACATCATAAAAACTACCTATCGAATTTCAGTCAAACCACTTCCTAAGCCCTCACGGGAGTGATAAGGAACAACGGAGTTGGATCTTGATTGAATGTGCCAGAGGTCGTACAGCACGACAGTGTCATCAAGGTCTTCAAGAGGCTTGCGGGAAATCTGCATTGCCTTCCAGAAAATTTCAGCGAAATCGCTCTAGTACATTATGAATCCATTCGAGACGAACAAACAAATATTCGTTTTTATATGCGTTATTAAAAATAAAAAGAATAGATAAGATTCTCAAGTTACCGTATACACTCTTCTAGATCATTCCTTTGAACTGTGCGAATTTCCAAGTTACGACCAAGTTACTTTATAACGAAATGAAGTTGGATTATATTTTCTTTCATTCAATCGTTTCCTTCGTATTATTATTATTATTATTATTATTATTATTATTATTATTATTATTATTATTATTAATATTATTATTATTATTATTATTATTATTATTATTATTATTATTATTATTATTATTATATCCGTTTGGTATATTTAATTAATTAATTTATTTATTTATTTACGAAGGTTGGAATTTAAATAGTGGCAACACTGTTGTGGAGACGCTATGCAACGGAATCTAATACTGTCGCTGATAGCACACGTTGGTTATATACCTACTTTACCTCAGAGCAAATGGACTCGCCCTTCCCACATCACCTGCGTGAGAGAAACACAGTCACTTGTGAGCTAGCGGTCTAACGTTTTCCAAACAGGAACAACGGAGTTGGATCAAGATTGAATGTGCCAGAGATCGTACAGCACGACAGTGTAATCAAGCTCTTCAAGAGGCTTGCGGGAAATCTGCATTGCCTTCCAGAAAAGTGGCGCGTTGGGTAAAAGCCTTCAACGATGGTCGGCAAACTGTGGCGGACATTCATATAGAAGGTCGTCCTACGAGCGTCAGTGAAGAAGAAGAAGTGCATGCTCTTGCCGCGTTACTGGACAGTGATAGAAAGCAGACGATTCGCGACCTCGCCCAAAAAACCGGATTATCTTGTACGACTTTGCTTCACATTCTGAAGGAACGCCTGGGCATGCGAAAAATTGCATCACGATGGGTTCTTGGACGAGCTCACGAATCGTCTGCTTTCGATCACTGTCCAGTAACGCGGCAAGAGTATGCACTTCTTTTTCACCGACGCTCGTAGGACGACCTTTCCGATGAATGTCCGTCACAGTTTGCCGACCATCCTTGAAGGCTTTTACCCAACGTACCACTGTTCTGTAAGGCAATGCATATTCCCCGCAAGCTTCTTGAAGACCATGATGACACTGTCGTGCTGTACGACCTCTGGCACATTCAATCTCGATCCAACTCCGTTGTTCCTGTTTGGAAACCATAGTGACAACGTTATGTTAGACCGCTAGCTCACAAGTGACTGTGTTTCTCTCGCTTGTGCGCATGCAGATGATGTAGGAAGGGCGAGTCCATTTGCTCGGAGGTAAGGTAGGTATGTAACCAACGTGTGCTATCAGCGACAATATTATATTCCGTTGCATAGCGTCTCCACAGCAGTGTTGCCACTATTTAAGCTCCAACCCTCGTATTTATTTATTAGTACCTTGTTCAGTGGTGATATTAGGGCTGTAGGCCCTATCTTACACTTTACCACTTTTTGATTACAATCTAAAACAGTTAAATACAGTAAAATAATTAAAAATTTAAAGCAAATTACAAACTACATTAAAAACTGACATGATATAATGTAAATTTAAGACTTAAAATAACCATTACATAATCTACCTAACTAATCCTCATGCACACACTTATTCATTCTTAAACTATACAATCAGCTGTCCTCAGCGGGAAGTCTCGCCAGGCGATCTTAAATTTTGATAAACAGCTAGTTTCTCAGATCTGAGCCGGCAGGGAACTCCATAATCTGGCACAACAAATGTTCTATTAATTTTATTTGTATGGTGGCTAGGAATAGGAAGAAAGATGCTCGAATGGGTATTTAGGTCGTGAAAAGATGATAAAAAGGTACATTCACAATATATGCACAGCGGCTGAGTTTCAGCTAACAATCTAAACACCATGACGGATTGTAAGTAGGAAGAAGCTACCGGATAAGGATAAGATGGGGTTGATCAAATAATAATAATAATAATAATAATAATAATAATAATAATAATAATAAAATGAAAATGGACGAGAACCGAAAAGAGCACTATTTTATGACTAGATGTTGTGCAGGAACACATCTGAGCTAACAACAATTAGTGACTCATATTATTGTTGATCATATTTAGAGACGTTGGTCATTGTTGGCCATCGCATTTTGTTTCCTTCCGTCTCGGCTTTAATGAAGCGGCTGGGTCCCTCGAGCACCCCTCCCCACATCTACTTTATAATTACCTTTTTCCTGCATTCCCCTAGTGTTCATTTCTTCACGTGTTTCTCCTCATTTCGATATTCGACTTCGTTAACTTCCTGATCCAAAGGAGCAGCTGATCACACGGTTATGCCACCTACAAAGATAATTACGACTATAAACGCCACTATTCTCATGATGACTTAACAGTATTTCCATGTCAGTGAAACTCTCCGTTGCTGAATTTGGAAATAAAAAATAATTAGTAAATGTGAGAGAGCTGTAATTACATACAACTTCAACAAAAGTTTTGTTTGAAGAATTCCTAAACTCAGGTGACTGCTTTCGTAATATTTGTTATGTTTGTTATATTTTATTATGAAAGTTTACACTTGTTAATTAGTTTGTTGACAGTACAAGCGAATTGCGCTCAAAGTAGCTGTATCTTGTATTTTGTAAATAAATAAATAAATAAATAAATAAATAAATAAATAAATAAATAAATAAATAAACAAGCAATATAATATTTCAAACTGGGTCTTAGCTATCTTTCTCCTTTTTATATTGCTTTTCCACTTAACACGTCATCTAAGAAAACAATATTAAAATATGTGCTAAGTTTCATATAAGTATGCTCTCTCATTTTCACGTGATACACAAACATACGTACATACAGGCTGACGGACAGAAACTGAAACGGTGGTCTCCATTGAAAGTTATTTAAAGTGAACAAAACCGGGCGGCTGTGAGCTTGCATCCGGAAGATAGTAGGTTCGAATCCCACTATCGGCAGCCCTGAAAATGGTTTTCCGTGGTTTCCCATTTTCACACCAGGCAAATGCTGGGCCTGTACCTTAATTAAGGCCACGGCCGCTTCCTTCCAACTCCTCGGCCTTACCTATCCCATCGTCGCCATAAGACCTATCTGTGTCGGCGCGACGTAAAGCCCCTAGCAAAAAAAAAATGGAACAAAATGAAAATTTTCAAAAGGGACAGACAAAATATTAAAATTAAAGTAAACACTGTGTCCTCATCCTGAGGTGGTGTAGTTGTTTTCAGGAACACCCCCAATTGAGGTGAGCAGCGTGTCCTATTTCAAACACATGCCAGTCCTTCTGCAATTCTTAAATTCCTTTCAGTACCGGGAATGGAACCCGGGCCGCCGAGGACGGCTGCTAATAACACTAACTGTTACTCTACGGAGGCGGGCAACATAAGAGTTATTTATGAAGACAAGTGATATAATGGTAAACCTTTGGTATCATTTCATACAGGGGCCAATCCCAACTTACACTTTCAAGATAAAATCTTAACAAATTACAGCTAAATGAAAGTAGATAATAAATTAAACTAATCAACTTATAGGAGTTCCATCCCTAGAGATTAGAAGTAAAACTTCGGACTATTTACAAGGATAAAGGCACGGAGATTAAAATATAACTAGTCAACATTTGTGGAGTTTATGTAGCCCATTAAACAAGGGCGAATCCAAACTCACATTGTCGAAATAGTATATTAAGTATGTTATATACCCTAGGAGCCCATACCACTCCACCGACCACGAACTGAACAAAAATTAACGTTCTCTTCCTCTTCTTATTCTTCTTCTTCTGCTTATTTTATTATCATTATTATTATTATGGAGCAAATGGCTGCGTGGTTTGGATCACGTCTTTGTAAGCTTGCATTTGCGAGATAGTGGGTTCGAACCGCACTGTTGGCAGCCCTGAAGAAGATTTTACTTTGTTTCTCCATTTTCACACTAGGCAAATGATGGCGCTGTACAGTAATTAATGTCATGGTGGTTTCCTTCCCAGTCCTAGCCCTTTCCTATCCCATCGTCGCCATAAGACCTATCTGTGTCGGTGCGACGTAAATCAAATTGTACTATTGTTCACACGATTGCAATAATTTGTTTCGATTATCTGTTATTATAGCGTTGAGATAAAGCTAAATGGTCTTGATTGTGCTGCTAATATTGCGTAGCAATCTGCATGTCAATAGGAACATTCGAACCAGTGAACAGTGATACTAAATACGGGAGTGCAGTAGTGTTTAATGTCAGGTATAGATTAGATACACCAACCAGAACGTGTAATCAATTTATTATACTCCGTGAACTTTTAAGTGTATATTATTATTTATATCTATTAATTATTTATCAGGGGTTTTGCGGTTAATGCTGCACATCTGTCAATCACGCTGAAGTGATTACCTCACATGCCCGGCTAGACCATGTAGCGCTTTGCGACCCAATGAACCGCTAAGCTCTAGGAATTATCTGTGCTGCTAAATCTCATGCGATTAATTTGCATGTGGCTTATTTCTAACGATCTGATTCGGCAATTATTACAGAAAATGTTAGTTCTCCTATCATAGTAAATTAGTGTGATACACTGTATTCGAGTTTTCCGATCACATGCAAATGTTACATTACTAGTATGAGAAATATGACTTTGTTCATGGTTACTAGGAAAGGAGATTACCGAGCAAGTGGCCGCGTGGTGTGGGTTAGGTAGCTTTCAGCTTGTGTTTGGGACATAGTGGGTTCGAACCCCCACTGTCGGCAGCCCTGAAGGTGGCTTTTCGTGGTTTCCCATTTTCACACCAGTCAAATGCTAGGTCTGTACCGTAATTAAGGCCGCGGTGATTTCCTTTCCTTTCCTGGCCATTTCCTATTCCATCATCGCCATAAGACCTATTTGCAACGGTGCGTCATAATGTAATATTTGTAAAAATAAATTAATAATTAATGTTATTTGCTTTACGTCCCACTAACTACTTTTAAGGTCTTCGGAGACGCCGAGGTGCCGGAATTTAGTCCCGCAGGAGTTCCTTTACGTGCCAGTAAATCTACCGACACTGGGCTGTCGTATTTGAGCACCTTCAAATACCACCGGACTGAGCTAGGATCGAACCTGCCAAGTTGGGGTTAGAAGGCCAGCGCCTTAACCGTCTGAGCCACTCAGACCGGCTAAAAATAAAATAAAATAATAAAATGGCGCAGTTAAGATCGTCTGTAGTTTGTGAGCGTCTTATTTACATCTGTAAGAAAGAGCAGTATTTATGGTTTCCTAGCAGTATTATGACAATATAATGTGTACTGAAGGTGTGTTAATGTTTATCTTTTGATTGTATGTTCGTTTAATAGTGATTTTAGACACGAATTTTGTATCACTTTTGTGTCATAAGTGGCAGTCATTTTATTTCATCCTAATCTTGATGTATAGATAACTCTCCGAAGAAAGGCACTTGATATCACGTTTATAATCTATGCCGTAAGTGTCAGCCATATTGATCATTTTATCTTGACTGTCATGGAAACCACGAAGAAGACAGGCACTAGGTATGTTCTTCACGGCGTTACTTAGGACACAAAGTTTGCATAATTTGTTATTGTTATTACACCTTCAAGAACTCACCCACCTGACTGTATTCCGATCCCAGTCGCTTGAGAACAAGCACACCATGAATTGTGCAAGTAAGGACAACATTACTCCAGGTGGTAACCATGGGGTTAGTAAATAGTGCACTAGAGGTAGCACTGGCGGTGCAGTCACGTGCGAAGTTGAGCGAGCGCGCTGTTTGGCAAGAGCTGAATTGCTTGGCACTGTCACAACTGGAGCTTCCCGATGAATTAAAGTATATACTATTCTGAAGGAAAATGCCAGTCTCCTGAGCAGCTTATGGCTGCGTAGAGAGGTTTATAAAAGGGCAATGGCATGTCATTTCATAGGTATGTTTCCTTGAAATTCATATCCGTGCGTATAAAGTAAGATTCTGCGTGACACTTATTGTCATGTGAATTGGCCTACTTGGGCTGACTTCGTGACTGATTACCCTGTCATCGTGAATGGGATTCTTTGGATCTTACCTTGAAGACTGAAATTTTCCTTTCACTCATTGGTCATACCTTTGAAAGCGAATACTATCCAGAAAAATCATGTACATGATACCGAGCTAGTGGCTGCAGGCTTAAGGTCACGTTGCATTCAGGAGACATTGGGTTTGAACCCCACTGTCGGCAGCCCTGAAGATGGTTTCCAATTCTTACACCAGGAAAACTCTGTGGCTGTACCTTTATTAAGGCCACAGTCGTGTCCTTCCCACTCCTAGACCTTTCGAGCCCCACAGCCCCCTAAGTCCTATCTGTGTCCGTGGTTTCCCATTTTCACGCTAAGCAAATGCTGGGGCTGTACCTTAATTAATCCCATGGGCGCATCCTTCCCACTCCTAGTCCATACCTATCCCATCGTCACCATAAGGCCTATCTGTGTCGGTGCGATGCAAACCAAATCGTAAAAATATTGTACGTATTTTTAGTTCTCTTCAATCATATAATTTACCACTCTCCCTTTCCATTAACGGAAACTATTTTAGAAGTTAAAATCATAAAGCAAATCATGCATTTCAGGAAGAGCTAAATTAAAACTCTACAATTGGCTGAAATAACAACCTAGTGTCATATTTCCATTTGTAATCACGTTTAGAAAACATCGATGATAATAATAATAATAATAATAATAATAATAATAATAATGATAATGATAATGATATTAATAATAACAATAATAATAATAATAATGGATTTACGTCCTACTAACTATTTACGCAGTTTTTGGAGACGCAGAGGTGTTGGAATTTTTCCCACGGGAGTTCTTTCATGTGCCGGTAAATCTGTCTACAAGAGGCTGATATATTTGAGCACTTTCAAGTATCACCGGACTGAACCAGGCTCAAACCTGCCAACTTGGGCTCAGAAAGATAGCGTCTAAACCGGCGAGGATAATATTTTATTTACCCCAAAATCTCGCCAACGCTTCTAGGCCTAAAAACTGAGTTCCGATATCTCGGAGAAATTGTAGTATCAACAGAAAAAGAACAGAAGGCCCTCGAGGTTCTCACCCAGAAAATGAAGATAGCCCTCGGCCGAACGCAAAACATATACAACAAAAAGAGTCTCTCAATTTTCACCAAAATTCGACATTACAACATCGTGATAAAACCCGAAATTCTATACGCGAGTGAAACACTGGATCTGAACAGAACAACAGTACTCGAAGACATCCTGAAAGAGGAACGTAAAGCCATCAAAAAAATTCTCGACTCGAAACTGACTGACGAAGGATACCGCCCGCAATCTCGTGCAAAAACCAACCGGGATTCCAGCTCTCAAACCTTGCAGCTGACATGAAAAGAACGCCTAAAATTTTACGGACACATCAAACGCCTTCCATAAAACAGACTATCAAGAATCTTACCAGAGGCAACAGAAAACATCTAAACAAATAGGTGGACATCGGAAATCCACCAAACCCTGGAAAATTCAGGAATCGAAGTGGCTGACATCGCAGATCGAACCTGCTACAGAGCGAAAATTAGCAAGTGGGAAATAATGTCAGAGAGAAACCACAAGAAGAAGACAGGGGCCAAGTGGACAGAAGAACGAAGAACCACGATGAGAGAAAAATTGAAGGCTGTCTGGTAAAAAAAAGAAATGCACAACTTCTAAGTGAGCTTTGCGTGATCAGTTTTCTGCTGTCTTTCGCATCTTAATAATAATAATAATAATAATAATAATAATAATAATAATAATAATAATAAACGATATTTGATATATGTGAGCTACACAGCTCACAAGTTACCACCGGAGTCGAATAGCAAAGTGTGTATATAAGTGTGTTTATGATAAATATGATGATGGTACAAAAATGTATTAATTATAATAGCGTGTGGCCTGGTGCAGGTCGTTCGATTTGAGGCCGTACAGGCGACCTGCGCTCTGTTAGGATGGGGCCCTACCTAAGATGAATTCTAATGTTGACCCGACCGGGAATCGAACCTGAGATCCCTCTGGACGGATGTACCGAGAAAATATGACAGGAAGTGAAGGATAATATTGTAGGAAGTAGTTTCCAGATAAGGGCTGGGTAGATACGGCCTACACACGCCGAGATATTGTGGAAAGTTTCCGGTAGTTCAATGGGGTGCATGTGACTACATTTATGCAGATGTTATGAGTGCAGGCGTCAATACATGTACATACTTATGTTTGGTATGACTCAACACTTAAACGTTCACGTGCCTAATTTGAGTAAAATAGAAAAACAAAGAACTAAGGCAATCAGGGCGACCTTATGTTTGGCTTTCCCGTTCCTACGTTGGTAAGAATGCCCTTCAGGGACTAGCTTGACTTAAGAGATGAATGGATGGCCTATGCCGATCAACTGTCAATCTTTGAAATAATTTGAAGTGATTAGGTAAACAATTCCTAGGATATCTGCCATCTGGCTGACAGCGTTACAACAGATCAGTGGTGATTGATTGATTGATTGATTGATTGATTGATTGATTGATTGATTGATTGATTGATTGATTGATTGATTGATTAATTGATTGATAACCAGGTATTGAATCATTTCGTTGACTCTTCGACAAAACTACCATCTCAGTGCACCAGTATCAATTTTTTTTATTTATGCCGTATATTTATTCATTATAGTGAGTACATCCCTTCACATACGGTGAGAAACTAGTGACAGTACCACTCGATATAAGCACCTTCCCCCACCTCCTACCCTTCAGCGAACTTCGTGAAATGGTTGTATCAAAAGTTTCTGTTCATTCATTCCTGTGATGTAGGATAACGCAGCTATCTTTCACACTGAGATCTCGAGTTCGTTCCCCGGTTCATCAAAGGATTGAAACGAGGTTCACTCTGTTTTCTGATGTGAGCTAAGAATCTGTCTGATATGAAAGACAATGGACCCGACATGCAGGCCACATGGCTGCGGGGTGCAGTCACCTTGGGAGGTCGAGATCGTTAATGTTCGGTATTTGCCACTGGGTTGTTAAAATGTTCAGTTTTAATCACATGGTGGCACTTTCTTTAGCAAATTCAATGCTCTAGTTCTACGTGTTTGATCTCCATAGGTTTCGTTTTACTCTGGGTTTCTTGTCACATCAAGAGGAGGACTGAAGCTACTTGAAGAGAACTTGCAATGAACTGTTGCGCCAAGTTGTGAGGCATTAGCGTAAGGTATAGTGAGGCCATGTATCGACAGCTAACAAGCGGGAAGCGCTTTATGATCGGAGCAGCATCACCTCAAGGCAGACTGTAACGAGCTTTGCTTTAAACTACTAACTATTCAGGATTGTTAAGACGGGATTAAACGTCTTAATTAAGCTACCGATGCGTACTGATGCATCATTAATACGAGTACCTTGCCTTCCCTTGTGTATAGAGACTAAATTGTTTCATGGAGGAGGTGTGGGGTGCATAGGATTAGTTCCTTAGGTCTCGTCTACATGATGCTGCATGTTGTATCACTATACTGCTCCGACCGGAGTAACAAACATGACACAAACACACGACAGATAATGTTCATTTGATTTCTGAAAAGAATGTAATTTATTTCAATATTTTTTAGTTTCCAAGAAAAGAGATTGAAAATCTATTTCCTGAAACAACGTCCTTCCACAGTTTGTGGTATTTAAAGGCTGATTTGTCAATATCCATTCTTTCTCCTAATACTTCCTTCTAAGATTCATCATTCAATATTAACGATATTACCTTCTGTTCAGGTGGTCTCGGATTTGATACCCGATCACCTACATTTTTATTGGCTTAACAGTGTCCTACAAGTCATGATTAATTTTAATATCAATCCTCAATGAAGTGTGGGTGAGTGGGAAAAACTTTCAAAATATTAAGGAAGTAATCTATATCACTTCGAGGAAGTCGAAATGTAGCAATGTATAAAGTTAGTTATAAAAATGTGAATATGAAAAAATTAATAAGTCACTTCCAAGCACGCTATAAACTTAACGCTTCGTATCAGAGAACTTGATTCCCCAAGTACCCCTAAAAGAAACGAAAATTCCCAAAACCTCCTGATGGAGCTGAGCTCATTGGAAGAAATTTCGAATTTGGAGCACAGAAACAAAACTGGTTGTACAGTATGAGTATTCTTTTATACCGTGAAAAGCGTCCTTTTTCAATCATTTAACGTAGGCTACATGTGCAAAGGAACAATATTTGTGTTAACACCTGAAGTAATGAAATGTTCAATAAATCTACAGTAAATAAATAATTTATATATCAGTCTTACTGGGTATATCTGGCACTTTAATTTGAACGTGATAGAATGGCTCGTATATTTATTATTATTATTATTATTATTATTATTATTATTATTATTATTATTATTATTATTATTATTATTATTCTCCGACTCGTTGGCTGAATGATCAGCGTACTGGCCTTCGGTTCAGAGGGTCCCGGGTTCGATTCCCGGCCGGGTCGTGGATTTTAACGTTAATTGGTTAAATCCAATGGCTCGGGAACTGGGTGCGTGTGGCGTATTCAGCATTAGAAATCATCCTAGGTAGAGCTCTCGTCTTCACAGACATGCAGGTCGCCTAATAGGCCGTCTGCTGGAAAAAGACCTGCACAAGGCCGCTCCGGAGGTCATACGCCATTATATTATTATTATTATTATTATTATTATTATTATTATTATTATTATTATATGCCCCATTCCTTTGGCAATATGCGTTTAACGTGGACATTTTCTTAATATTCATAACGATTTGTACATGTAGCTAAGCGCACTTTAACCACTACATTTATATAAATTGACATAATATAAATACGGTAAAGGAAGTAAACTTTCAACATATTAGGTTTTTAATATATGTATATATATATTACATAACGAAGGGACGTTAAGTATAAAACCAACATGGCGAACAGGATACCCCGAAGAATCCAAACCTAGAACCTTCCGATTTCGCATCGGTTGCTCTTTCCAATTGAGTAATGGTGGCTTTGGTAATATTTGTTCTATTGGAAAATATCTAATCTACAGGCCTTGCACTAGTACCAAAGAGCGCGTAAGTGAGATAAACAGGAACCCGAGAAAAATCGCATATAATACGAGATAGTGCATTAAGCGAGCACCTGTTGTTGAGGTTTTACGTATGTCCAAGCCACTCACCATAAGAAACCTGCCGGTAGTTTTCTCATGATGTGCGCTCAATGCTTTCCCTACATCCAAGTGGTTTTGTTGGTTAGAAGTCTACATTTTGTTATCTTGGTCCGGGAAAAAGAAGAAAAGGGAAAAGGAATTAACCAGGCTAATGCCAGAGGTGAGGTGAGGATAGTGCTAATGGTCCCGGTCTGTAATCTGGCGCAAGCTAATTATCCCGCGCATGGGATAAGCTCCGTAATAATTGCTGCATACAAACACTGTTTACGAGCAAATTTTGTTACGAAGAAGGCTTTCTTTTAATTTGTCCTGTTTTTAGGGAAAAGAGGATTACATCTCGACTGCATTTGCATTACCAGGGCCAAAAATAACGAGGAAAGTTAGGAGAACATGTAAAGTAGAATTCGTTTTGTGATTTATCAAACGCACGATGGCGTTCTCCTTGTTTAAGCAAGTTACTTGATCTCTTTTGTCGTCTAAATCGTCTAAATATTAATACAGCTCCACTCATTAAAAGTCCGAATATTTGAGCTGTGTTCTTTTCATGGGAAGTTGATTACACAGGGGACTGTCAGCCAGAAACGGCATTAGATTGTTAGAAATTAAAAAGAACTCAACATGTGAAGTTTGTCTAAAGACAACACCAGTGCCCCGTCAATAAATAATTCCCTTTAAGATCGTCATTATAAAATGGCATTGCCAGTTGATTTTAACCTGCCTTCGTGTTCGAAGGCAATTACCCTCACACTATAATAAAAGTGAGGGGAAATGCATCGTCAGAGACTAGGGGTTCGAATCTTGCCGTTATCAATGACTGTACTGAATGCAATTTTGCACACATTTCCTAGAAAAATGTGGTATATTTAGTACATTATTTGAATCTGATAGCTCATTCCTATTCAATGGTCGTATAATACATATACCTTCATTACATTTTCAAAAACGGTATCCTTCATGCATAGACAACTGCCCCCCTATCAGTTCTGCCAGTATTATCTAGAAGCTGGCGACAAAACCTATCACCAAACATTTGACTTTTATCACCCAGTGAAACCGGTTGGATTTAGGAAAGGAATTGGCACCACCGACCATATCCCGAGTATCTGGACACTTAACGAAAAGACCACCGAGTAGCAGTGATTCGAAAAATAAAAGATAGCTGCAATACTACAAAAGTTCAGTACAGTGTCAAAATCTATTTGGCTGAGTGCAAATCTTACGGAAACAAAGGTGATAGGCTCAGACCATGCCCGAATTCCAGTGTTCGTTAACCTTATTGATTCCAATGAAGAATTTATCTACTTGAACCACACTATAAAGCTTGGTCGACAAAATTACATAGTGGAACCGGGTATGTTTACTAACAGAAGGCAGTCGATTCGAGGCATGGGCAGGGCTAACGGCAATGGAGCAGGCAGAAATCGACTCCAGCTACTTGGAGATCATCAGGACTCTGTATCAAAATGCGATTCTTCAAGTCAAAATTGACGATGATTGGAGCACGAAAAATATATTAGTGACAAGATGTGTCGGTCTAAGAGATACAACACTTATCACAAACTATTCACCCTAGCAATCGAAAGCGCCTTCAGGAACTTCTCATGGGAGCCGAAAGGATAATGGTTGATAGAGCTTTCTTAAAACACTTGCGTTTTGCAGATCTCATAGCCTTTATAAGGAGTGATTCGAAAGTTACAAAAAAATCTGAAATACTGCAAGAGTTCAGCACAGTGTCAAAATGTATTTTAGTGCAAATCTTACGAAAAAAGTGGTAGGCACAGGCCATACCCGCGTTCTAGTGGTCGGTAACCTTATTCATTCGACTGAAGAATTTGTGTACTTGAGCCACACCTTAAAGCTGGTTTGACAAAATTAAACAATGGAACTCAAACGCAGAATTGGTTCGAGCTGGGCAGCCTTTTTCAAACTGAGCCACGTTCTGAAAACCCAGATTTTTCCAGTCAACCAGAAGCGTACCGACATTCACAACTTACTGTTTTGAAATTATCACATGACAATGATGGAATTCAGCTTATGGGACTGTGTGTGGAAACAAAGTCCTCAGAAGCAGAACAAGTGTGACCGACATTATAAAGCAAGTGGCAACGCTTGAATGGAGGTGACCGGAGCATGTCACCAGAAGCTCAGAAGAGAAGTGGACCGGGCGGCTCCAATGATGGTGTCCCAGAGCATACTTGAGAAGTGTAGGACGCCCCCTAATACATTGTTGCTATGGTATAAAGAGATGCACCAGAGTAAACTGGATGCAGACTGCGCCTGTGTCCAAGAGTTAATGTCCCCAGTTTGAAGGAGAAGTGGTTCGAACCCCACTTCCGGCAGCCCTGAAAATGGCTTTCCGTGATTTTCCATTTTCATATCAGGCAAGTGATGCGGTTGTACCGTAACTGAGACCACAATCCCTTCCTCCCAACTCGTAGCCCTTTCCTATCTCATCGTCGTCATAACACCTATCTGTGTCGGTGCGACTTAAAGAAAAATTGTAAATGTGAAGTAGAAGAAGATCATTAAGCCTTTCATCATCCAGTCTGCAAATTTTTGTGAACGATTTATTCACCTCCAATATTCACTGGTTGATCAAACTATCCTTGGCGTCGTCTGTTTTGTCCCTTCCCATGAAATAATTGAAATGTGAGTCTAATAATTGCCATTTCAATTTCTTTCTGGAACTCTTATCATCCATTTCAAATCCATTCTTCTCCTAGGTAACCTGTCCTCCACCATTCACATCACATGTTCCAAACACCGACAACTATTCGTACGTGTAGCCTAATCAATCGAAGTCATTTACTAAGAGCCTTTATCTGCTCACTTTCATTTATGAAAGGCAAGTTTGTAGTTTTAAGCGACTAGTGATACAGCCTCCAAACCTCCAATTTTTACGTGAAATCCGAACCATATTTCAAAAATTCAGCATGTATTAGCAGCGGCTTTTGTGAGAAGCCAGCGACAGTACCACTTGGCTATCACGGTTTCCTAATATACGCTTCTTCCAGCTTATACCGTGATATCGCGTGCCTACCCAGCTTTCACTCCTGTACAGTAATGTCAGTCTGAAAACACAGCGATGTATAATTTTGTCTGGAAGCGCAATTCATTCCTATACAATGCTGTTGTCTAAAACTCTGAGCTCACCGCGTTAGTTATTGCAAATATTGGTACACACCTCACAACAGTACAAAGGGCACAAGAAAAGTTTTGCAATACGCAAAAAGCGGTTAGCTGGACACCCCTGTTATGGTGAGGGATGAAAAGGTGTGAAAAGAGGTCTATAAGATAGCAAGGCGCGACCACACCAAGCAGTGGGATTGAAACCAATTTAAGATGTCAGTATGGTCTAAAAGTGAATATCGCGCAATTATCCGCTACAATTTTGCTCGTGGATTAATTGTAGACCAGTGCCTGGAGGAAATGACTCCTGTGCTAGGGAAAGATTGTCCACATCGGACAACAGTTTTCCGCTGGTACAAAGAGTTCCAGAGGGGAAATTTTTTAGAATATCCTCGTTCTGGGCGACCGTCTGAATCAGTGACTGAGGAAAACATTGAAGCTGTGAGGAAAATGTTGCAGAAAGAGAGGCGGTTGACATATCGGTAGCTAGAAGAGACCCTCCATCTCCCTGCACCAGCTATTCATTCAATTTTACACGACCATCTCCATGTTAGAATGGTTTGTTCCCTTTGGGTGCCTCATTTACTTTCAGAGGAGCAAAAGGCACATCGAGTGAAATGGTCCCGAAAAATGCTAAAACAGTTTGAAAATGGGTCTTCTCGTAACGTCAGTAGCATCGTTACAGATGAGGAAACTTGGCTTTATCATTACGATATCCCAACAAAATCCCACAACAAGGTGTGGCTGTTTGAAGGTGAGGATACTCCTGTGACTGTGCGAAAGTCCAGGTCAGTGAAGAAAAGGATGATTGCAGTATTCTTCACTAAACGGGGCATCATGACTCGGGTTGTGATAGAAACACAAAGGACAGTTACTGCGAAGTGGTACAGTAACACTTGTCTGCCTCAGGTCATCCAGACTTTCAAGGACCTCCGTCCAAGGTCACGGCTCAACACTTGGCTCTTGCATCACGACAATGCTCCAGCACATCGTGCTAATGTAACAGTAGATTTTCTTGCCAGACCAAAGTTGACTGTGCTTGATCACCCTCCATGCAGTCCTGATCTTGCCCCACGTGACTTCGAACTCTTCCCAGAAGTGAAGATGAAGCTCAAAGGGCTGTGGTTTGCATCCGACCAGGAGCTTCTGGCAGCGTGGGATCAAGAGTGTGAAAATGTAACCGAAGAAAAGTGGCAGAGTTGGTTCAGTGACTGGTTTCGACGTATGGAGAAGTGCATTGTGGTGGAAATTATTTTGAAAAAGTCTAAAGCATTCACTCACATTGCAAAACTTTTCTAGTGTCCTTTGTACATCTTACCAAATAGTACAGTCAATAAAGAGTTGAATGAGTGCATGGCATTGTATCAATTTCTCGCAGGTACACTTTTCTCAGGCACAATTAAATCTATACCGTGCGGTCAGGATAGCGCAGCTGCGAGCTTGCATTTGGGAGATAGTGGGTTCAAACCCCATTTTGAAGCGAGTGGCAACGCTTGAATGGAGATGACTGGGGCAAGTCACCAGAAGCTCAGATGAGAAGTGGACCGAACGAATCCAATGATGGTGTTCCAGAATATACTTGAGAAGTTTAGGACCCCGCCCCACCTTCAAATACGTTGGTGCGATGCTATAAAGAGATGCACCAGAGTAGACTGGATGCAGACTGTCCAGGTAAGAACGGTGTGGAAAAGACTGGAGAAGGCATCTATGTCCAGGAGTGGATGTCCCCAGTTTGAAGAAGAAGTGGTTCGAACCCCACTGCCATCAGCCCTGCAGATTGTTTCCGTGGTTTCCAATTTTCGCACCAGTCAAATGCTGGGGCTGTACCTTAATTAAGGCCACAACCGCTCCGTTCCGACTCCTAGCCCTTTCCTCTCCCATCGTCGCCATAACATATATGTATGTCGGTGAGACGTAAAGCAAATTGTGAAAGGAAATTAAATATATAGTTTGTGGTGAGTATCCACAGTGTTGATATATACAATGGAAGTGATATGTTGTGATAATTATTTAAATTAATTCTCATGAATTATTAAATGCGAGGAACATACAATGCCATGCCCTCACTCTTCTTTTTTCCTTTCTTTTTGAGTGACTTTACATTCAAAAGACAGTGGTGTTCCTACTCTAGAATATTAATTTACAACTATACTCGATACCACTGTTAGCTTTCCCACAGCCTTTCATCTTACTACGACAATGCACTTCTTTTAGCTCCGCTGATGCACCTTTATTAGAATGAATGCATTTTTTTAATTTTCCTTGCGCTTTTTCGCATTATCTGGTAGGATCACGGGTGGGATCTGAGTCGCATACATGGATCTGGTCCTGTTTTATGGCCAAATTCCCTTCCTGACGCCAAGTATAATGGGAGGAATTTTTTCACTGGGGTGGTTGGAGTGTGATGTGTTGTGTGTCAATGAACAGAAGTGTGTTATGACTGGAGTCCGGATTATTGGGTGCTGATAGTTTAGAATGCAAACTTACTTAAGCCAGTAACAAGTATACCCTACACTGTACAACGGTTATGCTATGAGATTTGCATAGATATTAGGGGTACAGCCTATAGAACTCCTTGAATTTATGCTACTCTTCCTACATTGTAGTACAACGGGTTGCATGACACTTCCTACAAACCAAATTACTTTGCAGTCTAACTTATTACTAGAGACGAGAATTATAGGAACTAAAAACAGTTAAAATAGGCAGGCATATAGGCTCTTAAATTAGCCGAAACAGGCGTTTAAATAGGCACTAACGTCTAAAATAGGCAACCAAATAGGCATGAAAAAATTACTTATAATTTAATAACACACTCAATTATTATAAAAGGAATTTACAAGCAACGTTTCAATGTTTTCCGGTAACAATCTTTTTCAACTCTCATGCATGATGTTTTTGTACTGAGAGAAAGATCTCTCAACATCACATGAAGTGATTGGATACAACTTCAGTGAACTCACTTCATCTGGTTTTATTTCGCTGACAGCGGCTACCTTCCCAGAGATTCGCTCAAACCTTCCCCTGACTTCTTCCACAATCCTAAATGACTCCACCAGGGTCATGCCACTCTTCTCCAACTTGGTAATTGCTCCCGGCAGCTTGTTGAAATTTGAAGATGCTCCGGTTTATGCAGGGACATATTAGCTCCCAACACTGCAGTGTATAGGTTTTAAGAAAACGGTTGTTGGTCGCTGCCCAAAGTGGACTGGTAGAAAGGCTGTGTTGATACGATTTCTGTACTCGTATCAGATGCATCGTAGTATTTCTAAGTTGATCTATATGGTATTTTTCTCACATTTGATCTGAAAAATAATAAGATTGACATGAATTACATTGTCCCTATATCTTAAATTTCTACGCTTGAGCTAATTGGCAATAATGCTTAGTATATATCATGCATTTGGTTCATAAAAAAAGACCATCAGAGATGATGTTTCTAGAAGTACAAAACTTTAAAGTAGGGACAAGGGAATTAGTAATTTACATGGAAATATGTCCTCAAGGATTTTCCGTTGTAAATTGGCAGTACCGTGTAGAGTTCACCGGGTGAAAAATATAATAAAAAAGACGTGAAACGGTACTGGAGTAGCGTAGAGGAGAGATCCGTCCTTTATGCTTGCTAAGGACCCACCAAGCTGCCCCTAACAGTATTCTTACTTCTATAGAAGAGTGAAAACGGAGGCACTATAAATCTCACATTTGTGAATATTTTATTTGTTTCTATTCGCCGGCTTTGGTCAGCCGGGTCAGCTGTCATGAAGACTATTTCCTGTTGCCTGCAATAAATAGATCCTGCATCATGTGTGCCCGCAAGGCCCCCACCCTCGTTGAAAATTAAAAACAGCGTAATTTGAAATTATCATGACATGCGCCCATGCATAATTTAGCAACACTCTATGGGGGGGGGGGGGGGGATGCTAGATGCTTGCGCCCCTCAGACTCACTTTGCTTTCTCTCCCCCGCCCCCCTGAAGCACAGCGGTTACTAACCGGACCTCACCAATCCAGACCAACGGTCTTTTCGTTGGCTGGGTCTTGTAAAGATAGTCTTGGCAACCTTGCAAAATACCGATTTAATTCTCATACATTCTGTGACAAGAGACCACCGGCGTTCTAACTCCTCGTTCAGTAATTTAATGATTATTTACATTTTAGCAATATAAATTATTGAAAGTTCACGACTAATACAGCATTGCAACAAAACAACTTGCCACAACACATACATCAATAGGCCTATACATGTTACAATGAAATGCGATCATAGTTCTCAATCACAAAAAAAGATAAAAGGAACAAACGAACTTACCTCCTTACAGGGAGCTTGACAGACTACCCTTCCATCCGTAGTGAAATTGGGATCCCCTGTGATCCACTGCTTCAGCCAGTAGGACTTCGACGATTTTTCTTTGGGAATTGCCGCAAACACACTTCTTCTTCTTCTCCTTCTTCTTCTTACACTTCACAGCAAATCACAACACGCTGTGAACATAAAGCGTACGCGTACAACAGTTCACATCGAAAGGGAGGTACAGGACATGCGTTGTGCAACATAGTTCGATGTTGACTGGTTCTCGCATATGTCTTAAGAGGTTGGAGGGGTTGAAGGCTTCGAGGTCAAATTGTTCCTTGTTTCTCCTGATGGAAATTTCCCTAGAACTATTTCTGGTGACTTCTGGGAATTTCTTTTTTTTTCGTGGGGCAAACAGATTCTCTCGAGCACACTAGCTACACTATAATGCACTGGAAGAAAATCGGTTTTTTAAAATACAGTCAAAAGGCGTCAAATAGGCAATTATACTCCAAATAGACACAAACCCCTGAAGTAGGCATTTATAGGCACAATAAAACCAACGAAATATACGGATTTATATCTCAAAAGCCTACGTTTCTGAACACAGGAATAAGATAGGCAAATTCCCGCCTCTAGTTATTACCACCTACAAATCCGAGGTATAGTTATGACTAACAAAAACAACAGTTTCCCGCCGAGATCTGACAGTAAAATCCCTGTCACGACCGGGACTCAACCGGGTCTCAGGGCTAACCATTCAGCCAGGGAGATGCTCATTAGATTAAATACAAAAGAAGGAATATATAAACCACATTAGATACGCCTGTATAGAGCATGGTTAAGAGGTACGAGCGCAGTATTGTGTCTGCCAATATCAGAGCGACTGAGCGAATTGGTTGGCTAAGCGATGCCGGACGTTTAATTGTAAGCTGGTTCTCGAACATCACCGTTGGTAGTCATGAAAATTATTTTCCGTGCTTTTCTATTCTTACACTATGAAAACGCCGGAAGATTTCCTTACATAAGTCCACACCCGTTACTTTCCCACTGATAGCCCATTCCCAGGACACTATTCTGAATGTATTAGTGCGACGTTAAACCGCTAGTGCAACATAAAGATATGAAAAGACATCATTAAAATATCTTTACTTACTGTTCTATTTTGATCGTATTTCTTCGACTGACCGGCAGTAAGAAATATCTCTTGCGTGGTTCTCATGTTCCCACAGTATAGGGGAATTTTAAGAAGAATCGAAGAGTATTACGGGGAAATTTTAGGTTCATTTGAACACTGTGTTCTTCAACCGACAGTCGTTGATGTGCATATGAAGGCGATACTCTAATTTGGGGCATAACATAGTGCAATAATAACTATAACACACTATAACAATGCTACGCATAAATAATGTATTCTTTTGAAGGAGAAGCCTGTCGTGTACATATATTATGTTGTTGTATGTTGGGTATTCAGCGCGAAGGCTGGTTTGATCCTCTACAGTTCCGCCAACAGCTGTCATAAATAGCCTAGGCATCAATGAAGAGGCATACTAGGGACATGAGGAGTGAGGTAGTTTACCGTTGCTTTCCTCACCGAGTCAGAAGTTGCTATCACATATCAGTCTGCCAATCCCACTGAAATGCATGCACCAACCAACCCTATGAGTGATATTGGCACACCATTCATAACAGGGGCTGGCTGCATAAGGAATGGTATTGCTAGCTTCACACATACCTCGGTGACTTTCATTTGTTAACGTCCAGGATGAGACTGAGACAGGACAATGAAAGTAACAAATTTATTCTAGCCCGTACCAGAAGACATAGTGCACTGTCAACACTACATCTTGCCAGCAGAGGCATGTAGTGTAGGCCTACATACTAGGAATATAGCCTGTGAATATAGCCTGATATAAATCATATAATCTCCGGCTCCATGACTAAACGGTTAGCGTGCAGGTCTTTGATTCAAAGGGTCCCGGGTTCGATTACCGGTCGGGTCGCGGATTTTAACTTTCATTAGTTAAATCTTATGGCTCGGGGGTAGGGGCTGGGTGTTTTTGCCATGTTCAATATTAGAATTCATCCTAGGTAGGGCCGCATCCTCACAGACTAGCAGGCCACCTATACGTCTCAACTCGAAAGACTTGCATCAAGCCTCTCCGGAGGACATACGCCATTATAAAATTAAAATTCATATAATAATAGAAATAAATAATTTATGTACGATGTGAACAACTTCAAGCATGAACGGGTTGCCAAATTAACGAAGTAATAAATCACACTTGTATATTTTTTTTTTCTAGTTGCTTTACGTCGCACCGACACAGATAGGTCTTATGGCGACGATGGGACAGGGAAGGGCTGGGAGTGGGAAGGAAGCGGCCGTGGCCTTAATTAAGGCACAGCCCCAGCATTTGTCTGGTGTGAAAATGGGAAACCACGGAAAACCATCTTCAGGGCTGCCGACAGTGGGGTTCGAACCTACTATCTCCCGAATACTGGATACTGGCCGCATTTAAGCGACTGCAGCTATCGAGCTCGGTGTATATATATTTTTTTTGCTATGGGCTTTACGTCGCACCGACACAGATAGGTCTTATGGCGACGATGGGATAGGAAAGGCCTAGGAGTTGGAAGGAAGCGGCCGTGGCCTTAATTAAGGTACAGCCCCAACATTTGCCTGGTGTGAAAATGGGAAACCACGGAAAACCATTTTCAGGGCTGCCGATAGTGGGATTCGAACCTACTATCTCCCGGATGCAAGCTCACAGCCGCGCGCCTCTACGCGCACGGCCAACTCGCCCGGTGTATATTATTTTAAGGAGGAAAGGGATCTGTATGCATTATGAAATCAAACAGGTCCGAACATACGAGGTCGGAGAATTTCACAGACCCTTGAATCACAGCAATGACTGTTTTTACATACGCCTTTCACTGGCAACTAAAACTCTTTCCAGAAGTTTACAAAGAAGTCTGGTACCATGTGTTCAAATTAACAGCTGATTTCACGTCAGTAATGTTAATTTCTATTTTGGCGACATTTCCCATCTACGAAAACGAATTGACGTCTGTTCGTGTGTCTGTATTACAGAACGAACGTCACAGGTGTACTTGAAATCTCCGCTAGATGGCAGAACTGTTGTAAATGCACAAAAGTGAGCCCAGGATAACAATAAAGTAGTGTGCAAAACTATGAACTTATAATACTATACTGTACGACTTGATATTTGTCTGTCTCAACAACCTTGCATATGCTTTGGGCTACCGAAGTTTCTTAGAAAATCACAACTGGAAACATAGTAGTTATCCTTGATGTCGTCTCCCCGTAGAATTTTCAACATTCATTCCAATGTAATACCAGTTTCGGAATTATTTCACACCACGTTCAATCATACCTAATTCCAGTTCTAGAATCATTATACAAGTAATGCTGTATAGATGCTCAAATCAATTTTTTTTGCTAGTTGATTTACGTCGCACTGACACAGATAGATCTTATGGCGACGTTGGGAATGGGAAGAAAGCAGCCGTGGCCTTAATTAAGGTACAGCCTCAGCATTTGCCTGGTGTGAAAATGGGAAAGCACGGAAAACCACCCTCAGGGCTGCCAACAGCGGGGCTCGAACTCACTATCCCCAGATGCATACTCACAGCTGCGCGCTCCTAACCGCACGGGGCTCGAATATTTAGACAATAGATTACGCTGAATAATTTTAATACATTCATACGAAAATTTATTAAGAGCTATTGACCTGATAATCGTAATTTTTATAAACGAAGAACCACTATGGAGATGCTGAAATACACATAAATTAAGAATCAACGCGGAATGATAGAGTAAATGAATTTGTCACTAGAAGCTACGAGACTTCAACAGGGAAAGTATTAGCTTCACAATAGAAAAGAACTTTAAATTCGTTCTATCGGAAGTTTACGTTTAGATATAATTTTACGTGACTGTTAATATCATCACCAGGTTCAGGAATTCGAAGTTTTACGTGAAATGTCAACCACCTGAATTTCATTTTCAAAAGCCCACGGACATTCTTGTTCCTGAAACTATATCTAAAATCACGTGATAAACTAACGTATCATCGTGCGTTATTCATCACCAAGTTATTAGTAAAAGATTTTCTTTTGTTGTAGGACGTACAGTCTAATAAGGAAATTATAGACCTACCTGTACCGGAAGAGTATGTCCTTCACAATTGGGTAGATTAGGAGAACTTCTAACGTTTGGTTTAGTGTTCCTTGCTCCTAGTTTATTGATTTGCCAGACCTCACGGTCTCTTCTTGATGCAAGAAGGACTTTGTACGTGAAGATGGGAGAGAGCCAAAAACAAGTGTGTATGTGTTTGTGTGCGTGCGCGCGTGTGTGTTTGTGTGTGTGTGTTTTGTCTTATCTAAAAGCCCGCGGTAGAGCACGTAAGTGATGGCTTCCAACACAATGCAAATAGTACGTACAGCCAAGGCTTCATGAACACGCCCACAGACTCCACTTATTTATGACTGCAAGAAGTAGTACGATATCTTTGACCGACATTACAATGTTCTTAACTAAACTGAAAATATAAAACTGAAATATCCGTGCAAATCATTCGCAATTCACACACATCCTTCTATTTGTCTGACGAAACTGAATTCTGTGCAGATGACCTGACATCCAAAGTCTGAAGTGTTGAATAATTATGTAGTAGGCAAGATTGAGCATTCTTAGTAAAAGTATTTCCCTAAGAGTTTTAGTCTACCTTTAAACTGTTGCGTAATTCAGTAGTTAGATGGTTCTTGGGCGACTTCTGAGCATTTCAGAGCTATCTACTCAATTTTGATTCAATTATCACCAAAAGAGGTGTGTGAAATTATTTTGCAGTATGTAAAGTCTACGAGTATTTTTAAATGAATAATTTCTGTCTGTCCCAGAGTTTTTGATTAAACCCTCACTTAAATTGTGTTTTCTTGGCCAGTAGAACATGTGATATGGAAAAGTGTGTTCCTAACCAGAGCGTGACGTGCTGTTAATTGAACTGAACGTCGGGTTATTTGTCCATTTTAAAGGACATTGGACCTGGTGAATAAAGACGCTCTTCGTAAATCTGAAAGGACTACGTTCCGGTTTCTCGTTAGAATGTCGAGATTTATGGAAACGAGGCTTCCTCCATCGGAGAGGCGCATTGTTCTGGGTTTCAGGCTAGTTACTGCGGAAAAGGCTAACTGGAGCCGAGATTGTGAATGATGTAAAGCTTTACTTCCATTCCTGCATTGACAGTAACAGATTCAGACTTCCTGTTTGGCATATTATTTTGGTAAGATATCTTCAACCTCCAACCTGTAAGACGTGCGTGGTGATCTGGGTGTCTCAGCCAATTTTATATTTACCTCTACTAGGTTGGGCCACGCTATTCCCACTTTTTAAATATTCAATCTTGCTTGATCAACACATATTATAATAAGTTTGCGAAATTTGGGGCCACAGTAATTTTTCAATCTTTCGTGGCCCTTCCCCTCACTGACGCCCTAATATTTTTTGCACTCACTCCTTCTCCTCTCTGTTCTTCGATTCATTTTAAGAGGATAATTAAACTCGTTTTTCTGCACCTTAAAACAACAGCCATCACGAGAGAGTCATGGATTACAAGATCCTCATTCAATATCAATAATAATAAATTTTAGTATATACGCATACTTTGCTGCGTTGCAAATATCCGTAAGTGAACGAGTTACTTCCACAGCCCTTTGTTTGAACTTACTTTGTGGTCTCGTCTAGTTTTAGATACATCTCTTCCTTTGAAATCCTAATAAATTGAGTCTAACCATTATCATTCTGTTCTCCATCCACTTTTCTAATATCACTCTAGTCTTTAAAATACTAATATTCCTATCACACCGGCTGCAAATTAGACTAAACTTTTCGCAGCTCCTGTTGATAATAGGCCGTCAGCAAAGAACAAATTGGTTACTACAATTCCACCAAACTTAATCCCTCCTAGCCATGTTAATCCTTTCACTTAATAACTTACTTCAAATTATCCCAGGTAAATTATTTCTGATGTCGGTGGGATTTAGGGCGGATACCCTTCTTTAAACCACGGGATTCTCCAGGTGAAAATTTATATCCAGGATCTACTAGGAATCGAACCATGGCTCTCAAGGTAGAAAATCATTAGGAAATCCACTTCAGTAATCACGCCCCACACCACTATTAATACTTTTCCTGACTCATTCACGTAAATGAATTATAAGAAATGTAAACCTTGACAAAAAATTCTACTATCAGTTCTCAATGTCCCTTGATTCGCTACATAAATACATTTTTATTACTGAAATAAAAATAACATACCCTGAATCGCAGAATCCTTCAATATCGTAAATTTCTTCCCCTTAGTACGTTTTCATAAATCTTCTCCGGATCAAAAAATCCTGGTGGGATCATAAGTACAAATTGAGTCGAACATGTGGGTTTGCCGTTGTTTAATGCAGGATGCCCTTCCTGACGTCAACCTATTGTATTCGCTATTGTGTCTTTCTGTGGTGTTTGGTTGCGTGTTGTGTTGCACGTGTATAAAGGGGAATGTACTAGGAGAAATACACATACCCAGTCTTCGAACAATAGGAATTAACCAGATGCAGATAAAATCCCCAACTCGGCCTGGAATCGAACCCGGGACACTATGAATCGAAGGCGTCGACGCTGACCAATCAGCCAAGAAATTGGAATATAGCTTTCTATTTATCGATTATATTATTATTATTATTATTATTATTATTATTATTATTAGTATTATTATTATTATTATTATTACTATTATTATTGCGTTAGGGTCTGCCACGTTCCAATGTCAATTCTTCATCCTTTGGTCTTGTTCCTTCCTTTTCTTCCAATATTCCTTCATTGTTTCACTAGGTTTATTTTTGCTCTCTACAGACCACTTTGTGCCGGTTTTCTTTGCCTCACTCCCTTGGAATCCTTCCATCTTTAAAACTTTCTTCCTGAAAATTTCTCTTTCCATTATTTCTTCTTCTTCTCTTATGTTGTTTCTGTCCAAGTCTTTTTTGATCTCTTGAATCCAGGTGGTTGTTGACTTTTTCTTCCAAAGATACGTAAAGAGTTTTTGGTTAGTCTATTATCGTCCAGTCTGTAAATATGTCCAAAAAGTAGAAGTCTACACTTTCGTACGGTTATAAATATGTTTTCTATGTTCTTATAAATTTCCTCATTACTTCTTAATATCCAAAGTTCTGTATTTTTTACAGGGCGTAATATTTTTCTTATAATTCTTCTTTCTAGTACTTTAAAACTTTCAAGTTTATAATTGATTACTAAGCATTCACTGGCATTATTATTATTATTATTATTATTATTATTATTATTATTATTATTATTATTATTATTATTATTATTATTATTATTATTATTATTTTCCCACCCTCATTGTCGTCATCAAAATCATCATCAGTATTATTAGCATCGTCACAAATGCAATTAAATACGAATTTTCACTGTGAAAGTAAGCTAAAATATTAATAATAAACTATTACACTGCATAGTCCTCCACCATCATGCATAAATGATCAGGGATTTACACACGATTTATTGATATTACCAAATTATAATATTAATTTCATATTATGTGCGCATAAAATTACCATTATGTGTTGGCAATGGCAATAAAGCGAATAGCGCTCGCAATACTGGCGAAGAGATCAATACACACAGATACAGCGCCACCTGGACTCGTAAAATAGGGCGTTAAAGAAGTGAGTCCAAACCATTTCTCCCTAATTTTAGAATATAGTTTGGTGGTCGTGGTGATAGCGATTATTATTTGAAGTGGAAGTAAAATTGGTTAACTATGCCCCCTTAACACATAATTGGTCGAGAAAATATAAGAATTTTGACTCTTCGAATAGTGATATCTATATGTATATCTACATATTTTGTCTATAAAAATGGCGTATGGCTTTTAGTGCCGGGAGTGTCCGAGGACAAGTTCGGCTTGCCAGATGCAGGTCATTTCATTTGACCCCCGTAGGCGACCTGCGCGTTGTGGTGAGGATGAAGTGATGATGAAGACGACACATACACCCAGCCCCCGTGCCAGAGAAATTAACCAATTATGGTTAAAATTTTCGACCCTGCCGGGCATCGAACCCGGGACCCCTGTGACCAAAGGCCAGCATGCTAACCATTCCGTCATATTCCATATTTTATCTGAGAGTGTGTTCTTAAAAGTAGAAAATAGGTCCAGTTATAGTTTTGGATTATTTATTTATTTATTTATTTATTTATTTATTTATTTATTTATTTATTTATTTATTTATTCTATGGTTATGGCATTACGGGGATATGATTCAACGGGATTTTCAAAAACTCGATATGTAACTTCAGTTGTAGTCGGCCTGGGCACTAAGGTGTTTCCAAACGTGTGAGAAGTAATCGGGGAGGGGTTTGGATAGTACAGATCAAAATAACACAGGAAGTCCCTTAGAACATGTACATGCAATACCTTAATTAGAGTGTGGTTCCAGTGTATGGGACCCCACCCCAGAACTGATACGAGATCTAGAAAAGGTCCTAAAGAAAGCTGCACGTTTTGTTCTGACAAGTGAGTGATTTCCGAAAAGGAGTAGCGTTAAGAAAATGTTGCAAATTTTGGGCTGGGAAGACTTGGGAGTAAGGAGATGAGCTGCTCGACTAAGCAGGCTATTCCGAGCTGTCAGTGGAGAGATGGCGTGAAGTAATGGCTTATGGCTATTAGTGCCGGGAGTGTCTGAACACATGTTCGGCTCGCCTGGTGAAGAGGTCTTTTTATTTGACCTGCGCGTCGTGATGAGGATGAAATGATGATGGAGATGACACTTACACTCATACCCCGTGCCAGCGAAATTAATCAATGATGGTTAAAATTTCTGACCCTGCCGGGAATCGAACCCGGGAACCCTATGACCAAAGGCTAGCACGCTAACCATTTAGCCATAGCGCCGCATGTGGCATGGAGTGACATTGGTTGAGGAATGAGCTTGAGTGGAGCTTTTAAAGGTAGGAAAGATTACAGTACGAACATAAAGTTGGAATTCAAAAGGACAAATTGTTGCAAAATACTGGTGTGTAATGAACGTCTGCTACAATGAGTTGCTCAGTAACCCGTCAAAGACGGGTACAGGTAGTCGGCAATAAAAGAGAAAAACAGCTGGAACTGGACGTGGAAATAAATGACTCCATATGTCTTGCAATATTGTCTTCAGGGACATATAACACCGAGCTGGAAGAGGACAAGAGCATACCAAGGGCGATCGAAGAAGTAAGATGAAGTTTAAGATGAAAAACACTATTTATTATCTGTTCAAATAAATGTTTGAATATTCCTAAAACATCTAGCCCCAGATAATCGTACCAATTTAAATATCATTGGATATTACAACATGCTTCACTAATTACAAAATCATGAAATCGGAATTTTGTTTGTAATCCATAGACTTGTTGTTGGTCCATACGTCGTAATCGTGTGTTTTCAAACGAAACACATTAAGTCAATCTTAAACACAACCACGTTTTTAGGTAAACTTTGCCCGTGACTATAAAATAATACTTTATGAAATAAAAAATCACTGTTACCAGTTATTTTGGAAGTTCTATTAGATAACTCATTTCACAGCACTTTTCAGAGACAATATCTGACACCATTT
Organism: Anabrus simplex; assembly: GCF_040414725.1. Lineage (NCBI taxonomy): Eukaryota > Metazoa > Arthropoda > Insecta > Orthoptera > Tettigoniidae > Anabrus > Anabrus simplex. The sequence continues at coordinate 1,211,873,839 of NC_090265.1, read as the reverse complement.
CACAACCTGATGATACAAGGCCTGATAGTCTCAAGTTGTCTGAAAACTATCTATTTCTTCCTCTGGTCAACATACGCCAAGAGGTTCTCTTCTCACCAGCTAGATTCAAAATCTCTTTATCTTCGATCTGATTTTCCCAGTCATCTTTATAATTATTCTCTAACACCACGTTTCCAGAACTACGATTAGCTTTATTTCTCTTCTAGATATTGTCCATGTTTCAAATCTATACTGCACCAACACACCCCACGAACGTCTTCACAAACGCCCTCATTACACGCATATCTATGTTTAGAAGAAGGATATGATTTAAAAAATCAATTGTCACGACAACTAAATGAACAAGCTATAGATGGTTGAGTAAATGCACATTTCAAAACCGATCCATTCTTATGAACAATGTATTACATATGTTTCACTTTATAGAGTAAATGGTCCATACTAACGTCTTCAGAAACATCTTGGTAATGCGCATACCTCTCTTTGGTGAAGGATATAATATGAAATCATTTCTTATGAATCACAGTTTTCATTTCTGAACATAATCAGTTAAAACTGAAGTGCACTCCTATACCCTGAGATTGAAATAGATGCAGATTCAGTCAGTATGTAATGAAAAATCGAATGTACTTTCTCTCACTTTCAATGGTCTATAATTCTTAGAAACGTCCTGCAAACTCTGACATGGTCGGTCTCTGTATAACGTAAGACTCCATAATTATAATCATTACAGATAATAAGCAGATGTAATCTCTGCTGTATCGTAATAACTGGATTAACGAAATCTCTACTAACTGTACCATGTTGAGTATCGAGCTGCACGTGAAGAAAGCGTATTCCACTCAGACACTGAGGCAGCGACCATAAGGCATAAAAGGCAGTAAGCACGCTAGCCTCACTGCAGAAAATAGCTTTCCAAATACCCTGTAGTCACGCTACTTGCTGAGCCATCCCACCCAGCATTCACTTACGTATCAACTTTCCATATCTTGTGTTGTTTGAAGACTATTTCTTAAGATACTTTTCATGTGCGGGACAGCCTACATCTTCGTCAGTTAAGAGATGATCAGTTTAGTTGAAATCTAGAAACGTTTCAATAATAATAATAATAATAATTATAATAATAATAATAATAATAATAATAATAATAATAATAATAATAATAATAATTGACCATGTAACAATTCCTGTCTGTTATCAGCTGTCTTCTTCAATGTGGCGTAACTCTAAAATCACTTATTTCTTTGTGTATCTGTCAGGTAGGATTTACAAGGTCTGCCTCTTCCGTTCTCCACTAGTAGCTTGCCCTCTGCGATATTATTAATCATGGTGCTCTGTATCAGGATTTGCCCTATCAATTTAATTTCGTTCTGTGCCATTTTTCTCATTAACTCCCTATCCTATCCAGCTTCCGGTAATAATTGTTCACTCGTTATTTTCTGTTCACCTGGTTCTTGATATATTTCTCCACACCCACGTTTCTGTCACTTCGAGACGATTCACCTCTTCTTTTCCTAGCACCTAAGTTTCATTTCCATAGAGCAGAGTGCTCCACGCGAATGATTTTGCGAAATCTTTCTTCGTATCCAAGCAGATATGCGTACATGTATTTGATAATGATGATAATAACAATAAAAATAATAGTAATAATAAATCTAAAGCCCAATGTATTAGGCCTACAAGTGTGATTCAAAAAGTGAGTTCCCTGTTTTTTGTTTACAAATAAAGGAACGTATGTAGTTTGTAGTCACACTATGTATTTGTGTATAGGTGCAAAAATCAGTGAAACGTAACCTTGGCACAACGATAGTTGCAAAATGGCAAAGCTACTGAATGACTGGTCACGAAAGAAGGGTCCATTCAGTGATCCGCTTTCTAGTATTAAGAATACAGAACCTGTCAATATTCACACAACCATTTTGTCTGTATGGAGAAAACATAATGCCTGTTCTTAATGTGCAATGATGAAACAGTTAGAGGTATTTAGAGTATAGAAAGTCATTGTACAATGTCGAGGAGAGAAGACGCTCAATTTATGCTGTGGTAAGTGCTTTGATAACTTCGGTGACTAAGTCCAAAACTAAGAGAATTGTGCCCAGAGAAAAAAGTGTTTTTATTGTGGCCTGTCTCTGCAAATTCTTCAACAGAAATTTTGTGAAAATTACTTGCATGACTTACTCCCATAGCTTAGGAGTACGTGGGATTAGGAACAGGCAGGAAGGCCGGACCTCAGGTCTGGAAGGGGTAGTTGAATAAATAACACCTCAAGTCAAAAAATGTATTTACTCTCTTCTGTTTTATGAAACGTTTCAATAAATACAGTTCATAAAAAAATTAATTAATTAAATAAATATATAAGAGCACGCAAATAAAGTGAAGCCTACAGGCACAAAACATAAAAGGGAAGCAGTACCAATTGGATAGAACAACGATAATTTATCTTTTTATGTTACAGAAATGAACAACTTTGAAGAAATATCAAGAGAACCAAACTCAACAATGAGTGGTGAAAAACCGAATATAAAAAGACTCAGAAGGCAGACAAGCGAAGCCCTACTCAAATAATTACCTATATAAGAACAGGCTACATGGACATGCAAGCACTAGATTACCTCTAAATATTATACGGAATCACAAGATTACCTAATGTTCAACCCATCTAATAGGAAATTCTAGTGTTCTCACTTAGCTACTTTGAAAAACGAGAAATAGGAAGTCCACAGCCTTATAAATGCTAATTGGGTATATCCACCTGAGGAGACGAGAGCAAACCTCACTCTATATATATAACCGACAAGGAAATTTATTCAAAAATACAATGAAAAATGTAGAAGATGCCGAAAACAACAAGAAGCTAGTTATCCAGAAGTCATAGAAGATACCGTGAACATAAGTAATTTGACGATATACTTCTGCGGCACAACAGTCCAATGTCACCTCCGTAGTGTAACGGTTGGCGCTAAAAGATGCCATCCTCGAGGACCTGGTTTCGATTCCCGGTGCTGCCAAAATTTAAGATTGGCAGGAGGGCAGGTGTGTGTTGAAATAGGCATATGCAGCACCTCACGAGGAGGAAAAATAAGTCAACAGTAATTTAAACAACAGGAGCTGAAGAGTTAAATTAGTGTATTGTATGTTAATAGTCCCAGTCTAAAACGCCGAGAATAACGGCCGAGAATGTTCGTTCTGCTGACTACATGACACATAATCTGCAGGCCTTCGTATTAAGCAGCGGTCGCTTAGTAGGCCTTGGCCTTTCGGGGCTGCAGTGCCATGTGGTTTGGTCTGGTTTGGTTTATGTTAATAAAACACACATTTTATTATGGACAGTTATGCGTTTCATAATTGAGTCTGCAAGAATATTAAAATTAATGTGGACTTTAAATGACGCATGTTCTTTTTTCTCCTATACGACAATATTAGTATGGAGTTAATTATCGCTTCTTTTAGAGTAATGATTGTAGATAACCTTGATCAAAACTTTCACGTAGGTATTAAAGAAACGTTAACAGCTAATAGACACGTTGTACTATAGAGCCCTTTCTTAGCAAATCGTCACCATAAGACCTATCTGTGTCGATACGACGTTAAGCAAATTTTATTATTATCATTATTATTATTATTATTATTATTATTATTATTATTATTATTATACATACTCCGGATCTTTGTAATTCGACGCTATGCTGTTTCTGGTCCTCAATAAATAAATACATAAAAATAAATAAGTAATGGTATTGATATCGTCCCGGCTAGAAATCGAACCCGGGATCCCGGGGACTGAAGTCCAAAACGTTGACCATTCAGCCATGAAGCAGTACTAAGGAAAGACTTAAATATGTTTCAACATGTTCCTTTTGATAGATCAAATATTCAGATTTTTGAAAGAGAGCAATTCCAAAAAATTTACCTTGGAGTTATCAATCGTATTCAGTGTCTTAAATTTCCATAAACTTTATCTTCCAGCTATTCTAGTTGTATACCACGTATACTGGCACAGTTTAGATAACCCACGCAGTGAATCATAAAGTAATATTGTGATAATCCGTGCAAGTAACGCGGTGGAGATAGGAAGATAACTATATTTCGTTGAGCTGCCTAGACATGGGGTAAGTTGGGACGTTTACCAAAGTTAGGTGTAAGCTTCCTCCTGATGGCGATAGAAATTGCCCATTCAGTGGCGAGCACCCGCCCGTATTCTGAATAACATGTCGAGCCATATCACCCTGCATCCTCTTCTCATCGGCTACATTCCCTTCCCTCTCCTCGCTACAGTGGTAGAGCTTATGATGGCTATCTCATTTTATCTTATCAGTTCAAAATCGGTCTTTGAATTCATAACTTCATATTTAAACGTGAGTAATATTCTTCTTTTTAATTCTCATTTCAAAGCCTACAAAGGGCATTACAGTTTTGTATACTTAAGGTGTGTGGATATGCATTGTATCTGCAATATTATTCAGTGATTCAAACTGAGATCAAATATATGCACTCATCCTGAAGGCTGCTTGGATTGTCAACAGATTTACCTTCAGCCTTCGAATCACTGAGGAGGCGTAATAGGGAAATGAGGAGCGATACAGGTTCCCATTTCTTTCCTCACTGAGCCAGAAGGTATCACATTTTTCTACCAGGCCCTCTGATGCATTCACAAACGCTGTGCGTAACACTTTCACATCATTCATAATAGAGACTGGCTTCATAACGCATGGAAAAAGTACGTAAATGTTTGATCTATCCCATGACAGGAGACATAGTAAACACTGCACATTTACCTCACCAAAAATGGTTCAGTAATAACTGCACTGGCCTAAATGAAATGAAAATTCTATGTAATTTATGATCCTTTAACCACTAACCCTTTCAAAGGGCGTCAAAGGGGTGGAATTTTCCTCTGAAAAGGAGAACTTTAACGTTCCAGAAGATCCACCTATTTAAATCACTCAATTGAATTACATTTTGACGCTCACGGCATGTTGTGGACGAGGCAGGTAGATAACCAACTATCCAACGCCATCGATCGGATTGAATGAAAGGTAGAGTACAAAGAATTTTCCTTAAATCAAGTATGAAGCACCTGGTGTAATATCTTAACTCACGCTCAGTCATAACTGTAGTTGCAGAAATGAGCAGGCTATAACTAATGGAGTATTTAGGGGCTGTACCTTTCTTTGTCTATGATGGTTAGTTTGGTCCTATTCTTTCCGTTTACCTGTTATAATTTTGATACGCAGTGCAGTTTCGAATTGTAGTGTAGTTATTTTATTAGATAGTATCTTACTTGCTATATTGGTTCGTATTTCAGCCTAACATAATAGTAGTTTTCATTTGTGTTAGAGCATAGAAGGTTAAATAATAATAATAATAATAATAATAATAATAATAATAATAATAATAATAATAATAATAATAATAATAATAATAATAATAATAATAATGTTCTGCCTCTGTGGTGTAGTGGTTAGTGTGATTAGCTGCCAACACGGAGGCCTGGGTGCTATTCCCGGCTCAGCCACACGAAATTTGAAATATGGTGTAGGAGGACTGGAAAGGGAACCACTCAGCCTCGGTAGGTCATCTAAGTGGAAGGGGGTTGATTCTCACCTCAGCCATCCTCGAAGTGGTTTTCCGTGGTTTCCTACTACTTCTCCAAGCAAATGCAGGGATGTACCTAACGTTAGGCCACGGCCACTTCCTTCCCAGTTTCTTGCCTGTCCCTTCCAATCTTCCCATGGCGTACAAGGCACCTATCCATTATAGCAGGTGAGGCCACCTGAACGAAGTACTGGTTCTCCATCCCAGTTGTATTCCCCACCAAATGTCTCACGTTTCAAGACACTGCCCTTGAGGCGGTAGAGGTTGGATCCCTCGCTGAGTCCAAGGGAAAACTAACCCTAAACGGTAAACCAATTAAATAATAATAATCTATATAAATAAAGTTGTAGGGGGTCTGCAGTCTGTAATTTCATTTGTTTTACCAATTTTTCAGATATTTATCCGCTTGAGGTCAACTCAAGACCGAATCGGTGGTTTTTACTTTTCGTGCCTGTTTGTTTGTTTCACCATCACGTCGAAACGGCTGGATAGATCTCAACCAAACTTCATATTTAGAGTATACTCATCTCAGGGAAGTTTTTGATATGCATATCATATTAAAATCTTTGAACATACGGGGGAATTATAGGAAAACCAGAACGGTTCTCCTTCATTTTCTCTTATACTATTGATTTTCTGTAAACTCCGTGGACCGTACGTGAAACGTCTCTTCATTATAAACAACTTTCGTTATGTTCATAATTTACCTTACTCTTTACATGACGGAGAAATTTACTATTTTCTGCGGGTATCATACTCTGCATTGAGTGACCGACAGACAGACAACGAACCTACAGGTTACCATGGCAACGTCTCTGACTGCTTGCCAGCAGGGAAGTAACGTATTGCCATTTTCCTCATCATGCTTTTAAATTCGTGGTTGTCCCTTGGGTAGAAGGCAAGAGAGGCGTCAATCGGCCTATCTGAGGGATATTTGCGGAATATCGTTGGAGATTGTAACCGCTCTCCAATAGATTAAGTAATAACACCATTAGTCATATTCTTATCTGTTTACCTAAGAATCACTGCGCCTGAATTTCTCCTCTGTTACCGCTTTATTATATCCATAATCCACACTAGCATAAATTATTGAGGGGCATTCGATTTTCCAGTACGTTCACTTGGCAGTTACATATATGTCGTTATCCGGCTGTCCTCAGTTATAATCCATTTTCTATTAATTTCAACTTTCGTAACTGTATTATTTTCTTCCTTAATTACTCCGTATGTACGCCAGTGCTAGAATCTACTGGATATATTTCCATCAAACTTCATATTTAGAATACACCTGTCCTTGTGAAGGTTTAAGGGCAAATATTGTTTCTAAATCCCTGAACTGACTGGGGGTTTATACGAAACCGAAACCGTGGCTTTGCACTCCCACAAAACATACGCATCCAAAATTAATTTAAATCTACCTGCCTTAATGGAAATTAATTTCTAATCCTCTTTTCTGATGTGCATCATTTCGATAGGAGGATTTATAAGGGAGATATCATTAACGGACCGTTTTTCGGTACAAGTCCCATCGGACGTAACTCAAGAGCGGGTGCGTGTAAAGCTTATTTCTTACAACTTGAAAACTACTGAAGATATTCGAACCAAACTTTATACTTAGCATCCCCCTGTCCAAAGGTAGGTTTTAAAGGTCAATAACATTTCATGTTCCCGGAATGGACTGGAGGTTTATAGGGAACCAAAATTGTGGTTTTACTCTTCCACAATACATACAGTACAAGACCAACCCGACGGGAAATCGACCAAACGCGATGGAATTCCATCCCTAAAACTTTTTTCATGTGAATTTTTCCGTCAGTAGGATTAAGAAAGGAGATATCATGAATGGTCACTTTTGCAGGTTAAGTCCAGCAGACATAGCCCAAAAGGTGTTGTACTTGGAGGAGATTCCTTATCTATCTATATAAATAAAATCGTGACGACTGTGTGCCTGTACATTGACTATTTTGGCGACATTTTCTCACAGCTACTCGTTTAAGGGGTAATAATGACCATCTGCATATTTTCTGTTTAGTTTCCTGAATGTCCTAATTTTTACCCTCCTCGCCCAAAATCCAGATTGCGGCATAATCTGCCAGACGAAAACGAAAATTGAAATTTGATAAAATTATACGTTTTAGCCTGTAACGGACGGAAAACTTCCAAGATCTTATTTACTTTTTATCCCCGAAGAATACCGAAATATGGAGGCAATTTTAATGCTGGTGCAGACCTTCGGGAAGTCCTATCACATAACGGATTGCACAATCTCCATTCAATCTGGAATGATCTACAACCTTCGTCTTGTAACTTTTTGTCGTATCTGTATCCGTTTTACGTTTGATTTATCTCTGTTAATCGATGTTAAGTAAATTTGGACTTTTCACATGCATAATTCATACTTTCAATCATTTATAGGAAATATAGAATCACCAAACTCTTCACGAAAATTGGCCCACCCAGTAGGCATATGTGAGCCAAATGCTATGTATGTAGCTGTCACATAATTATCCGAAAAGTAATGCAATGTGTGATAATCTTACAAAAACCTTACCCTGTTCAACGATTCTAACTCAGTCTGACCCAATAATAGTTGAGATGTTATAGAACCGGCCATTTAGGCCCCTAAATCCGGCGTCTTACGGTACAATCCTTTGTCGATATGTCGTACGTTTAGCAGCTGTCAGTCTGTAAATGAAGGTCTGCAATATTGTAAACAAACATATACTTTCATATGTCGATCTATATATATTCACTGATGTCGATATGTAGCGATCGAGAAAGGGTGTGTCTGTTATTGTAATCAGTACTCCCCACACCGACTTTGACTGGCAGTAGGAATGGGGTCCTTCTCCAACTACTGTGTAACTGGCAGTAGTAAGGAAGGCCTACCATTGTAATGAATAGTTCACTTCTCGATTTGACTTGCAGAAGGCAAAGGATCATGCAGTTTTGTTTAAAACTCCCCTACCCGATTGTGTTTGGCCGTAGGCAAGGGTGCCCGCAATAATAAACAAATGTCCTCATCTAATATGTGACTGGCATTAGGCATAGTGGCCTGCTATTTTGATGGAAACTCACCAACTTGGTGTGACTGACAGTAAGCTGGCTGGCGGTAAAAAAGGGGCCTGACATAATAATGATAACTGCACAACTCAATTTCGACTGATTGGGTAGTTGCCTGCCATTATAAACTCCTCAACTGTTATATGTCTGGAAGTGGGAACGGGGCGGCTGCCATTGTAACGAAAACTCCAAAAATCGATTGTGACTGTGTAGTAGGCAATGGGGCCTCCAATTATAATGTAAACCTCTCTATGCTGTTTCTCGGATAACGCTAAGAGACATGCAATTTTAAAACAATCTTATTTACTGCATGTACAGTATTTACTTCGATATTCGAATACAATGTCGAATACCGCAGCGATGCACGGGTTCATTTGCTAGTTTAAAAGATAAAGAGCAGTATGTTTACGTATTAGTTTTGTTGTGTAATTCCTACGTTGTCCTCCGATATTTCAACATTAACGTCTGCTTTAATTTCTATTTGTGCGTAGTAATAAAAATAACTATCTGTCTATGTATTTGTGTATTTTATATATTTCTATATATTCAGTTAGATTTTAAATTAGGACACGTCTAAGTAGAATATTTCTGGTGTAGTTTTATTATCAGTTATATTTTTTTTACTTTATGGTCGTGAAATCTTTGTGTAGTATACAGTATTTCATATTTCCTTCCTCTGGCATATATAGTATTTATTCACAGAATACGCTATTTTATTTCTGTTGATTTTTTCGTTATTATTTCATATTTCTGTGATGAACATAAAATAATGAGTAAGGGTGGCAAAGGTGTGAGCGGGCACTAGGGAAAATGAAGGAAGAGGGAGCGAGTTTGAGGGAAATAATCAGGTTTTCATCGGAGGACATGAATGAAAGAAGGCTTCCTTTAACCAATGTACACTCACAGGATAAGCTAGGTAGGCAAGAGGGGAGGAGAATGAAGGGCAGAAATTGTGAAAGAAGTTGAAGTTGTGGGTAAGGAATATGAAGGCTACGGGTTCTCCTCGGGGTGTGAGTTCAGGAGAGGTATCGGTGAGGGGTCGGTATGAGTCACATGGGAACCAGGGAAGTGTTAGTAAGGAGGTGGGAGTCAAGAGGAAAGGGAAGGGTAGAGTAGAGGACAGGAAGAGGTAGGTGGAACAGGGTCGTGAAAGGAAGGGAGAGGTGGAAGAAGTATGATCTGTAGCCGCCTGGGAAGTTAAGAGAGATCAGAAGGGAAGCACATTTAATAAGGTGCGCGGGATTGAGGCTCTGGTCATCGATGAATCTATTGTTAGGCATGTGAGGGAAGTGTGTGTGTAAGAAAGGAAACCAGGGTACAGTATTATCCAGAAATTAGGTTAAAGCAGATGTTTGGGAAAGTAGAAGGGACGGAGGAGTATAAGGGAAAGTGTTCCCTATTGTTCAACAGCACCTTGGATTTCGCAAACAGTGTCAAAAATGGGTCCAACGTCTGCTCGCCGATGTTCACAAGGGACAACGTTTCCAATCGTCACTGGCATTTTTACAACGGTATTCTGAGGTGGGCAACGAGTTTCTGCGGCGAATCATCACAGGGGATGAAACGTGGGTCCACCATTTCATCCCCGAAACAAAGAGAACATCGATGGATTGGGTGCACAGCACACCACCACCACCACGACGAAAGAAGGCCAAGGTCCAACATTCAGCAGGAAAGGTAATAGTGACAGTTTTCTTTGACATGGAGGGTGTTGTGTACGTGGAATTTATGCCGAAGGGCACGACAGTGAACTCGGCTTCGTATTGTCAAACGTTGATCCGGTTGCGTAAGGCAATTAAAGAAAAGCGGCGGGGAAGATTGAGCACCGGTGTGTTACACGATAACGCAACACCTCACACGGCCTGCCAAACATCCGAACTGCTGCAGCGATTCAAGTGGGAGGTATGGCAACATCCTCCATACAGTCAAGACTTAGCGCCATGCGATTATCATGTGTTCCGTAACCTGAAAAAGGATCTCGGTGGAGGGCGATTCCGAAATCAAGAGGAGGGGAAAGCAGCTGTCTCCAGGTGGTTACATAGCTGGAGGTGATTTTCGGAATCGAAAAGTTGCTTGACCGTTCCGAGAAATGTTTGCAGTCCGTTGAGGACTATGTGAAATAGTGAACTTACACTGTATGTTGCCATTGACGTGTTGCCTATGTGTACGTGGTTTCATACAATAAATGGTCATAACTTGGAAGTGTAACTTACTTTTTGATTCGCCCTCGTAGTTTGGCAAATGTAAGCAGTAGTGGGACGGGGAGTTGCACAGACAGAGGCCGACATCTGTACCAGCAACTTAAGACAAGCACAGTTAGGTACTATAGGTACTAACATAGTTAGTTATGTACGAGATCTGGTTATGGCAGCGCGGGAAAAGCTTAAAGGAGCGGAATTTGTTATAAGTGAGATACTAACTGGGGTTGTAACTAGAGGGTGATTGAGGATTCACATGAGACTACGGCGTGGCTATGTGGGAAATTGGGAGCGATATTTGTAGATGATGGCCTTCACTTGCACATCAATTTGTAAATTAGGAGGTTTGTTTAGAAGTGTTAAAGGAAGGTGCGTACAGGGAAACGAGCTGGACTTGCGAGCGGAGATGAGAGTATATAGAAGTAGGAGCACAGTACGGATGACATAACGATCGTAGTGTCAAGTATTAGAAGTATAGTAAAGGAACGAATGGTGTTGAGTAATTTAATTGATACACAATATTTACCAGATGTTGTAATAGGAACTGAATCATGGCTAAGAAATGCGGAAATTGTCTCACCGAAGTGGAGGGTTCAACGAAGAGGCAGAATGTGTACGGCAGAAGTATGATTATTCGTATAGAAGAAAGAGAAATTTTGTAGGTACTGCACCCATAAGCGAATTTGCCTAATTTAATTCACAATTAAATTGTATATTTCACATATGAGATACCACAGTGAGGCTGTGAAACTAGCAGTCACAAAGGAACTTTCTAGCGCCAGCCTGACGGCGAGAGAATCCATGAAACTCTTCTCTAGACACGACCAGATTGTAAACCACCCATCCAATAAATTTTATGACACCGCCGGGGAGTGGTCACTTGCTGTGCGTTCTCACAAGAAAAGCACGCGGTGAAACCTGACCTATTTAGCTAGGACAATAGAGGACCAACGACAGTAACCGCCAATTCGTGGCAGGAAGCGGATGCACTATGTTTTGGAAGAGCGCGAAAGTCTCAACCAATCAGAATATTCTAAATTTGAATGAGCTGTCATACCGGGAGATCTACTATCAGTATCTCGCGATCTGAAGCCCGATGTGGTAGTGAAAAACAGTGTCCTAACTTCTTTATAATATTTGGTGAATTATCAGTGCCAATCTGTGGTTAATCAGTGCCTAATTAATAAAAATTCAACTTCGAACGGAGGAGTAATAGAACCCAGAATAAGGTGCCATCATGGCTGAACGAGGCCATCCACCGGAAGAAAATAACACCAGTGACGCGCATCATCGTGTGGATTATTCTATGATCATTTCCCGCGGCGCAATATCACATGTGAGTCGGACAGAATTTAGGAAGTTTTGAGTATAAATTTTGAAAACCATAACCTACGGATGTACGAGAAAGCGCTCCTGAGGACTAGATTATTACGCCACATCCCTTCCACGGAACTATTTTCCTGGTGGTGGGAGGAATTTTTATAAAACCCAGCGACCACAGGGTCGAATTCTCAGTTACTCTCAGTCGAATTCTCAGTTATTCTCAGTGGAATTCTCAGTTACTCTCAGTCGAATTCTCAGTTACTCTCAGTCAATTCTCAGTGTGAATCAAGTTCTCAGTCAGTGTTTTGAGTTCTCAGTGTGAAATCAACTCTCAGTGTCTTCGAAGTTCTCAGTTCACAGTTGTTTTGAATACTCTCAGTTATTGTCTTGAGTACTCTTAGTGTTACTTTAGTATGCACAGCGAATCTACGTTTTGACAGAGTGACAGAGTGTGTCAGCAAAAATGCATTTTAGTCAACTTTATTTTGGCTGGTACGAAGGCGACTAGACACTTGTAGGCATTTTAGAAAGCCTTGTATTATTTACTTGGGAGAATATGCATTTCAGAAAATGAACACTTTCACAGACTTTTACTGTAAATGCAGGGAGTGTAGGCAAGAATTACACTTTCAATTTAAATGAACTCACATTACTAGTCGAGGGAAACAAATTCATGTTCCAGCAGATTTACATAAAAACATTTCTAACCAGTGGGGAGTGTTACATGTGAGATCAGTATATAATTTTCTCCACGACATAAACTGTATTTAGCTTGTTTCTACCATTCTACAAACCGTTTGGCAAGCTAGATGTTTATGGGCGGAAACTAGTAAGACAAACGGGAAGGTGATTGACTTTATTCAATGGAGGCCGCAACAGCAGACCTTGAGGGAACAGTTATGCCCCAGTAGGGTTAACGTACTATAAGCTGTAGGTAAACAGAGCTGAGGGATCGTCGGAAGGCCAGCAGGTGTTTGCAGGTAAAGAGCGAGGCGACCTTCATCTACGCTACAGGCAGGAGGCTGCAGTGGCATCTTCTAAACTTTCACTGGAGTGAGAGAAATGCGAGTGTTTTTATGCTAATATAATCGTGTGGCACGGCATGGCAAGAATGTGTCAAATTTGCGTGTGTAATAAAAATATGGAATACCACATCACCTTGAAGATGGAATTCTAATTTCCACCATGACGGGGACCGGTGGGTGAACTGACCTGCTTCCACCATACAGGTATGAGCATAATTAAATCATGTAAATAATATGTAGTACCGTGGCAAAATCGATGATCAGTGTAGTTTAGAGTACTAGGTAAGGGTGTAAATAATTCACAGTTTTATAATACTGCTATAATAATAATAATAAAAATAATAATAATAATAATAATAATAATAATAATAAATGATGTTTATGTTGCACTTTCAGATAGGCTTATTTTTGTGCACTTTGTTTAAGTAGATGTTTGTTTGCGTGTATTTATGGTTGATATTCTGTAGTATGTCATTTTGACAGTTAGTCAGCTATCGATTTTAATCTACGAGTGTAATGTCAGTTTATTATTTTGTTATTTCATCAGGATTTTAGATCGATGGTTCTTGAGTCATATTTTCTTTTGTTGGAGTTTTGATGTTATGGACACCGTCGCGATGATTTCAAGGTTTATTTTCATGGTTTTTGCGCATTTCAGTTTGTTTATGTTGCGGAATCATCTTTCAGATGGCCGGTTTCGATTTGTATTTATCCCGCGTATTTCGCGACGATTTTGGGTAGACGCGAATATTTATTTTTTTTGTGTAGTTGCGGTTATGCACCTTTTCAACATTTGTGTTTTGAGAGGCAATCTCGTCACTTCCTTTTATAGTAACAATGAGCGCCATTGATGAGTCAGCTCTGTGATTTTTGTGATGTGTTAACGGTGAATGATCGAGAGATCGAGCTAGATGATTAATATCCCTGATGATCTACGTTAATGATGGAAATATGATATTTGAACCATGTCTTGAATTTACATAAGAAGTCGTAATATGCACGACAGATATTTTTGCCCGCCGGGTACGAGCGAGGCCGTATTGTGAGAATAATGAATTATAATGACGTCGCGAATTAATGAGGAAATAGAAGTGTGAAATGAAGAATTTAACCACGTGCGTTAAAATGTGTTACGACATGGGTATGATACTACAGGCAGGAGCCTGTATTTGTTAAATAATTCCAGGGAGAATAGATGCTCGACTAATAATGCTAGCCAGTGTACAATGTGGACAGAGCGACGAGTCAATGTGTTTTGAATATTTATGTGGAGTCACGGATGACGTGAAAGAACAGTAAACTTTTCCATCAAGGTTAGATAATATTATGTCCAGACGTTTGTAGTCTGAAATTTGAGATTGCCGTCAAATTCGCAATATTTTGCTACTCGCAGCGGGGTATATGTTTTCTGGTAACTCCGAGTTTGTTTTGCGCATTTCTATCCTTATTAATTTCCAGTAGGCCGCGATGGTGGGACCCAGTTTGTTATTGTTTTCTTTCTGAGTGCACCTTTTACCGTATTTGTGGGACGCAAGCGTATGTGAATTATTTATATTTGATTTGTTGTAAATAGATAAGTGTAGCTAGGCTAGTTTTGTTTTGATTTCTGTATTTTTTTTGATCGGAGCAGTGTTTTCTCCGTTAGTTAACGTAATGATGTAAATTAGATGTTAGATGTTAGGTTTATAGGTCATCGATTCTGTCACAGTCGAAATAGTAGTGGTATGCTCATACCAGGCATCTAAGTAATTACCAAACTTTCTTTTAAAATCCACTACATTTTTATTTTGAAATGAAGCGATCTTTAAATAAACCAATTGTATAAAACTGCCGCAAGAAATGGTAAATAAGATGGTATCTGCCTCCATCTAGTGGTGATACCACAAATATGAATTTATAAATGAAATGCAGTTAGCGGCAAAGTCAATAGAAATTTTAATGTACAAAGATCGCTGTCATTCGATAATGTTAACATCAGGCACTTGGCCTAAATTTTGTTTTTATTTTAAGAGTCCAGTCTATCACAGGCAAGCAAGTGGAGTCTAACATGTAGATGAGTGGTTGGATACACTCAGAGTGATGTTTCGATAATTGATTTGTTTAATCAGGAGGTGTTGTATAAGACAACAGTTATGTAGGAAATGAAAGTGATGTTCATGGTTGTTTTGTTCTGTTTCGAAGAACTATTTCCTTAAGTGATACACTTGCTTAGTGCAGTCCATGTTTATTAAAATTTGGGTATTTTTCCCAAATGAGCCTACATGTGTTAAACATTTAATAACTCTGATAAGTCAGTGGATTGATCGACGTAACAGAATTTAATTTACTTTATTGTGAGTCTATTTATTAATTTGGATATCTGAGAGATAGTTTCTCTGTTATATATTTTGTATTTCAAGAAGGTGGTTTTTCTGACCAGAGTTTTAATGGAGTCATTTTTTTTCAACTTGAAGTCAATGTCAAGATAGTCTGGAATATTTAATTAAGGTGTTGACCTTCAGTCAGTTTATTTAGGCAGTTTATGTTTGTTTTGGAAGGCAGACCTTCAATTTTAAATATTTTATTAGTCTCTTTTATTTCATTTGTTTACATTTTCACTAGTTCAGTTTACGTTTCATTTCAGCATTTTGCATTTTACTTGAATAAATTAGTCTTTTATTTAATTTTAATTCAGTCTTGGGTACCGTCATTTTAGTTAGTTTACCCCTTCTTTTCATTCCCTCACTCCTCTATCAGCGGGTGGCCTCTCCGGGGATATCGAACGGGCACGACTGAGAAGAAGAGTCTACATGCAGCGGTGAGTATGATGTATATGTCATTTATTATAGGAGCAGCCGGCGCAAAGAAGAAAGAAGAGATCACCGCAGTTGGTGCCTTAAAAGGGCACAGGGGCCGGAGTGAGGAGTGAAAAGCGTGTCGCCCACCTTTAGGGGCTAGTTTTGCTTATCCCCGGGACTGTGCACTTTACATTTTATTTATTTTGTACCCAGACTAACAACCATGAACATAGATTTACTGAATGTTGATAAATATGAATGCTGTGATAGTACTGTTTGACAAGTAGTGGTATTAATTATAAATGATATGTTTGTATAATTTTATCCAAATTTTAGGATAAATGGTTTTGTATTGGTGATTACTGTGTCTTGCATGTGTTGGCGGTAGTGTTGGGGAACCTAATGGTCTCAGTCGTATTCTCTCAGCATATAGAATGTCGATTAGCCAGGAGCAGTGGGACAGGTTGATTAAAACCATTAACGATTTAAGTGTAACAACTAGTGAGTTGAAATCGAGTCAGGCCGAACTATCGAATAAGATCGAAAGTAGCCAAGCCGAATTAGCTGACGAATTGAAATCCAGTCAGGCTGAACTTGTAAACAAAGTAGAAAGTAGCCAAGCCGAATTAGCTAACGAGTTAAAAAACACACAAGGCGAATTAAAATCCAGCCAGGTAGAGTTAGCCAATGAGTTAAAAGCCACACAAAGTGAATTGAAATCCAGCCAGGTAGAACTTGTAAATAAGATTGAGAGTAGCCAAGCCGAACTTGCGAATAAAGTAGAGGCAGTACACGGGCAGGTCTTGGAAGAATTTAAACAGTATGAGATAAAGCTCGAGGAGAAATTCATGAAAAGCCAGGTCGAATTGAAAAAAGAGTTACGGGAAAACCAGGATAAACTCATGCAGGCGTGCAATGCATACAGGCAGGAGACGATGGAAGAAATTAAGAAGTTAGCCGATGCACAAGCACAAATACAAGAGCAGTTAGACAGCCATAGCGCGACTGTTGAGGAAACTATGAGGGAAACCAGGGTAATGGTGCAAGATCAAGGCACGGATTTAGCTCGAGGTATCATACTCTTGGAAGAGCGTATAGATAAAATTGAGGATGAGACTAGAAAAGAGGTGAATAAAGTATGCGTACAGATTGGAGAGACCCAGGAGAAAACGAGCCACGAAATCATGACCTTAAAGTCGGAGACCCAGGATATTACAAAGAGGTTAACCGAACTGACAGAAAAGATAGCAGAGACTGAGGGTGCGATTACACTCAGCGAGCAGTCAGTAAGACAGGAAGTTAGCGAGGTCATAGAGGGAAAAATCCAGGCAATTAAGACCCAGGGCGAAAACTTGTCGACCTTGGTCAAGATGTTAGTCGACAAACAAGCCGAGTCCCAGATAGCCAGAGAAATTAGGATACAGCCGCAGCACGAGCCGACACAGAGCGAGCCAATAACCCAAGTATTTAACATGGAAAGGACAATGCCCGAAAGTACGCAAAGAACTGAAGCTTCCACGCAAATCATAAACATCGTGCGTACGAGTGACGACCAGCCGAAGAAATTCAGTGGAACGTCACAAATAACACCAAAAGTCTATCTTAGGGAATTGAAACAATATTTCCAAGACATTAAAGCCCCTGAAGAAAAGAAACTACGCATAGTAGAAAAATATCTCGAAGGACAGGCAAAGACCTGGTACTACGGTTTCGTAGATACTTTTAAGACGTTCGCAGATTTCGAGAAGGCTTTCCTCGAAAGGTACTGGTCCTTATCCACACAACAAGCACTCAGGATGGACTTGTACACTCGCAAGTACATGTCGACACAGCCAACACGATACTTGGACTTCTTCCTAACACAGCTCGTCAAACTTAGACAGTTAGACTCTCCAGTGTCTGACGCAGAGATCGTTCAGACGATAATCAAACAATTTCCGTCGGACGTGCAGAGAATGCTTATTACAGCGAGGGTCGATGATCCAGCCCAAGTTGAGGCTATTCTAAGGGAGCTAGATGCTACATCCACTAATAACGTACCGCAGAGAGTGACCAGGCAAACGCAGGAACATAGGGCTTACCTAGCTAATGCCACCAGCGAAAATGCACGAGGCAATGTGCAGGTAAACGGCCCGAATTCAGGCGCTGTACCGCGGCGAGAGACGAACACGAGACGCCAGGAGGAAGAAATCCAACGTCCGTGGTTTAGAAAACATAACTACCCAGACAGGCGACCGCGCTACCAGGACAGGCAGCCATACCAGAGGAGGTACCTCTCACGTGACAGAAGGCGATGGGAAAATGCAGGAAGAGATAGGCCTTACTATCGCGATCCTGAAAGGAGGTGGAATGAAAGAAGGAATTACCAGCGAGATAGGAACTCGGACCCAAGGTATCAAGAGGGGCGCCGATACATCAATGACCTGAGTAACAAACAGCAGCGCGATCCATGGAAGCAGGCGATCGAATCCCAAGACATGAACCCGGATATCACAGGGGCCGAAAGCCTTGAGTTCCAGCAAACAAGAAGGAGAGGAAGCGAGGACCGCAGACCGCTCAATCCGAATGCACCGACGTACGAGGGGACCGGTGCTAGGAAAAAAAAAAACTTCAATTTCGAATTAGTAGCTCCATTAGACACTGACTCAGCCACAAATTTTACCATTGAGAATGAAGAGTGGGAAGTAGCGAAGGTAGATTCATGGATAGCGCAGCCTGAGGACTTATTAAGTGATGAATTCAAGCAGGAGAGCCCACAAATTTTACCTCTACCTGTGATTAAAGTCAAAATTAATGAAACAAGCATTTTAGGACTTTTAGATACTGGTGCGAGTATCAGCATTATTTCGAGGAATCTGTTTAATGATTTGAAAGAGAGAATGAGCCTACCTGAGATCCCGGTCTCGACAGTAAAAATAAAAGGGATCGTGCCAGACAGGGTGACTACCTGTAAGTCCCAGACATACCTGGAGATGACAATAGGGAGCTCAACCTACAGTCATACATTTATAATAATGGCCAGAGTTAATTACAACGTAATTCTTGGAGCTGATTTTCTAAGGGATACACATGCCGTCATTGACCTTGCAGGGGGCGTGGTGAGATTCCGAAGGAATGGAGGTCACGACAAGGTGGCAATAAATCCGGAAACTGATGAGGACGAAGCAGATAACAGTACTGACGGAGACTTCCACGATATTTTAGAAAACTGAGGTCGCACGAACGGAACTACACAACTGCAGAGCTGGAAATGCTAGCCATAGTCCAAGCCCTACAGCACTGGCGGAAAGTTATTTATGGATTTCCAATTGTCATAAGAACTGACCACAAAGCTTTAACGTTCATGTTAAAATCAGCTGTTTCATCTGACAGAATTACTAGATGGTCACTGTTCGTGCAGCAATTTAATTTTACCATTGAACACTGTACCGGCAAGGCAAACATTCTAGCAGACGCCTTAAGCAGGAACCCAAATAAACGTGAAGAGCAGGTAAATTATGTGGACTTAACCCAGGAAGACCGAAATGTACTACTCCGACTGAGCCAGTTACCAACCTTTCAACAGGCTGATCCAATCTTACAGCCGATTATCCAGTATTTCCAAGGAGCAATTCAACAAGGAGACCCTCGTTATGACGAAATTCACAAGGCCGCACAAGAATACAGATTGTTAAATAGTCAATTGTTAAAATATGCAGATAAGGATCATACTAAATTAAAGATCGTCGTCCCGAAAGAATTACAAGAAGAGCTAATATGGCATGTACACCGTGTTATTGGGCATGGAGGTATTGATAAGACCGTCGCCACAATTCAGGAAACTTTCACCTGGAAAGACCTAAGGAAAACTGTCAGGGATGCAATAGTTACATGCGACACTTGCCAGCGTGTCAAGGCGAACTCCTACCTTTTAAAACAGAAACCAATTCCCATTCTACCGTCAAAGCCCCGTGAGTTATTCGCGATGGATATTTATGGAAAAATCCCGAAATCACGGAGAGGCAATCAGTTCATATTAGTCACCATGGATGTATTTTCCAAATTTACAAACCTTTCTCCAATGCAAAAGGCCAATACTAGGTCAGTTTTAAGATGCATTAATAGGGAAATAATTCCGGCCATGGGAAAACCGGAGAAATTATTAACAGATCACGGAACACAGTTCACCTCCGCAGAGTTCAAAACAGGTTTAAGGCAATTAGGAATACAGCATGTTCTGAGTTCAACACGTCACCCAGAGTCGAACCCGGCAGGAAGAGTAATGAAAGTCATCGCAAAATTCAGCAGAATTTATATCCCAGAACAACATTGGCGATGGGTCGATATTCTCCCATTGATCACTGACTGCATAAATAATACTGTCCATGAAGCAACAGCGAAAATCCCAGCCACAGTGCATAATGGCTTACAACCGGCCAGGACGTGGAGCCCAGTCGTCAATTGTCCGCCTGAACCCCAATTATCTCCGGAACTATGTATACAACAGGTACGAGAGCGCTTAAGAGAGCAAGCTGACCGCAGGCTGAGAAGAGTCCGAAGAAAAAAATTCCACAAGCCATTACGGGAAGGTGAAATGGTATTGATCCGTAGACCAGCCATCTCCGATCCTGAAAGGAAGTATTACGCAAAATTCGCACCATTGTACATCGGTCCTTACCGCATTGTCCAGGATATGCAAAACAATGCATATAGAATTAGAAGTTTAGATGGGGGAAATGAAATGATTATGAATGCAGCAAATCTTAAAGAATACAAAATAGCACCAGGCGCAGCTCAAGTAAATCTCGTGGAAAAACCAGGGAGCTCAAACGCAGGAGAAGACGCAAGTTCCGGCACGGAAGAAGAAGATGATGATGATGACCCGTGTACCGAAGCAGAAGAAGAAGACGATGATGATGACCTGTGTACCGAAGCAGAAGAAGTAGATGACCAGGAAACCCTATCAACGCACCCAGGAGACGACAGTCATTTCGAGACAGGTCAACAGACAGAAGAGAATTGTCCGGAATGCGGACAGAACTCAGCCGAGATACTAGCAGTCATGAAACAGATTGCAGATGACCTCGAGAAAGAGAACAAACTTTTAGAGAGAGAAATCAGAGAAAAACTCAGACATAAGCAGAGGTATACTTTATAGTTAGGAGTATACATTCGCTTATGGCTGCAAGTATGTCTAAAATATTATTGGTTGAATTGAGAAATCTTCCACTATCGCGTAAGATTTCTAACGGCGTAAGGGGGCATTGCACCCATAAGCGAATTTGCCTAATTTAATTCACAATTAAATTGTATATTTCACATATGAGATACCACAGTGAGGCTGTGAAACTAGCAGTCACAAAGGAACTTTCTGGCGCCAGCCTGACGGCGAGAGAATCCATGAAACTCTTCTCTAGACACGACCAGATTGTAAACCACCCATCCAATAAATTTTATGACACCGCCGGGGAGTGGTCACTTGCTGTGCGTTCTCACAAGAAAAGCACGCGGTGAAACCTGACCTATTTAGCTAGGACAATAGAGGACCAACGACAGTAACCGCCAATTCGTGGCAGGAAGCGGATGCACTATGTTTTGGAAGAGCGCGAAAGTCTCAACCAATCAGAATATTCTAAATTTGAATGAGCTGTCATACCGGGAGATCTACTATCAGTATCTCGCGATCTGAAGCCCGATGTGGTAGTGAAAAACAGTGTCCTAACTTCTTTATAATATTTGGTGAATTATCAGTGCCAATCTGTGGTTAATCAGTGCCTAATTAATAAAAATTCAACTTCGAACGGAGGAGTAATAGAACCCAGAATAAGGAGCCATCATGGCTGAACGAGGCCATCCACCGGAAGAAAATAACACCAGTGACGCGCATCATCGTGTGGATTATTCTATGATCATTTCCCGCGGCGCAATATCACATGTGAGTCGGACAGAATTTAGGAAGTTTTGAGTATAAATTTTGAAAACCATAACCTACGGATGTACGAGAAAGCGCTCCTGAGGACTAGATTATTACGCCACATCCCTTCCACGGAACTATTTTCCTGGTGGTGGGAGGAATTTTTATAAAACCCAGCAACCACAGGGTCGAATTCTCAGTTACTCTCAGTCGAATTCTCAGTTATTCTCAGTGGAATTCTCAGTTACTCTCAGTCGAATTCTCAGTTACTCTCAGTCAATTCTCAGTGTGAATCAAGTTCTCAGTCAGTGTTTTGAGTTCTCAGTGTGAAATCAACTCTCAGTGTCTTCGAAGTTCTCAGTTCACAGTTGTTTTGAATACTCTCAGTTATTGTCTTGAGTACTCTTAGTGTTACTTTAGTATGCACAGCGAATCTACGTTTTGACAGAGTGACAGAGTGTGTCAGCAAAAATGCATTTTAGTCAACTTTATTTTGGCTGGTACGAAGGCGACTAGACACTTGTAGGCATTTTAGAAAGCCTTGTATTATTTACTTGGGAGAATATGCATTTCAGAAAATGAACACTTTCACAGACTTTTACTGTAAATGCAGGGAGTGTAGGCAAGAATTACACTTTCAATTTAAATGAACTCACATTACTAGTCGAGGGAAACAAATTCATGTTCCAGCAGATTTACATAAAAACATTTCTAACCAGTGGGGAGTGTTACATGTGAGATCAGTATATAATTTTCTCCACGACATAAACTGTATTTAGCTTGTTTCTACCATTCTACAAACCGTTTGGCAAGCTAGATGTTTATGGGCGGAAACTAGTAAGACAAACGGGAAGGTGATTGACTTTATTCAATGGAGGCCGCAACAGCAGACCTTGAGGGAACAGTTATGCCCCAGTAGGGTTAACGTACTATAAGCTGTAGGTAAACAGAGCTGAGGGATCGTCGGAAGGCCAGCAGGTGTTTGCAGGTAAAGAGCGAGGCGACCTTCATCTACGCTACAGGCAGGAGGCTGCAGTGGCATCTTCTAAACTTTCACTGGAGTGAGAGAAATGCGAGTGTTTTTATGCTAATATAATCGTGTGGCACGGCATGGCAAGAATGTGTCAAATTTGCGTGTGTAATAAAAATATGGAATACCACATCACCTTGAAGATGGAATTCTAATTTCCACCATGACGGGGACCGGTGGGTGAACTGACCTGCTTCCACCATACAGGTATGAGCATAATTAAATCATGTAAATAATATGTAGTACCGTGGCAAAATCGATGATCAGTGTAGTTTAGAGTACTAGGTAAGGGTGTAAATAATTCACAGTTTTATAATACTGCTATAATAATAATAATAATAAAAATAATAATAATAATAATAATAATAATAATAATAATAATAATAATAAATGATGTTTATGTTGCACTTTCAGATAGGCTTATTTTTGTGCACTTTGTTTAAGTAGATGTTTGTTTGCGTGTATTTATGGTTGATATTCTGTAGTATGTCATTTTGACAGTTAGTCAGCTATCGATTTTAATCTACGAGTGTAATGTCAGTTTATTATTTTGTTATTTCATCAGGATTTTAGATCGATGGTTCTTGAGTCATATTTTCTTTTGTTGGAGTTTTGATGTTATGGACACCGTCGCGATGATTTCAAGGTTTATTTTCATGGTTTTTGCGCATTTCAGTTTGTTTATGTTGCGGAATCATCTTTCAGATGGCCGGTTTCGATTTGTATTTATCCCGCGTATTTCGCGACGATTTTGGGTAGACGCGAATATTTATTTTTTTTTTGTGTAGTTGCGGTTATGCACCTTTTCAACATTTGTGTTTTGAGAGGCAATCTCGTCACTTCCTTTTATAGTAACAATGAGCGCCATTGATGAGTCAGCTCTGTGATTTTTGTGATGTGTTAACGGTGAATGATCGAGAGATCGAGCTAGATGATTAATATCCCTGATGATCTACGTTAATGATGGAAATATGATATTTGAACCATGTCTTGAATTTACATAAGAAGTCGTAATATGCACGACAGATATTTTTGCCCGCCGGGTACGAGCGAGGCCGTATTGTGAGAATAATGAATTATAATGACGTCGCGAATTAATGAGGAAATAGAAGTGTGAAATGAAGAATTTAACCACGTGCGTTAAAATGTGTTACGACATGGGTATGATGCTACAGGCAGGAGCCTGTATTTGTTAAATAATTCCAGGGAGAATAGATGCTCGACTAATAATGCTAGCCAGTGTACAATGTGGACAGAGCGACGAGTCAATGTGTTTTGAATATTTATGTGGAGTCACGGATGACGTGAAAGAACAGTAAACTTTTCCATCAAGGTTAGATAATATTATGTCCAGACGTTTGTAGTCTGAAATTTGAGATTGCCGTCAAATTCGCAATATTTTGCTACTCGCAGCGGGGTATATGTTTTCTGGTAACTCCGAGTTTGTTTTGCGCATTTCTATCCTTATTAATTTCCAGTAGGCCGCGATGGTGGGACCCAGTTTGTTATTGTTTTCTTTCTGAGTGCACCTTTTACCGTATTTGTGGGACGCAAGCGTATGTGAATTATTTATATTTGATTTGTTGTAAATAGATAAGTGTAGCTAGGCTAGTTTTGTTTTGATTTCTGTATTTTTTTTGATCGGAGCAGTGTTTTCTCCGTTAGTTAACGTAATGATGTAAATTAGATGTTAGATGTTAGGTTTATAGGTCATCGATTCTGTCACAGTCGAAATAGTAGTGGTATGCTCATACCAGGCATCTAAGTAATTACCAAACTTTCTTTTAAAATCCACTACATTTTTATTTTGAAATGAAGCGATCTTTAAATAAACCAATTGTATAAAACTGCCGCAAGAAATGGTAAATAAGATGGTATCTGCCTCCATCTAGTGGTGATACCACAAATATGAATTTATAAATGAAATGCAGTTAGCGGCAAAGTCAATAGAAATTTTAATGTACAAAGATCGCTGTCATTCGATAATGTTAACATCAGGCACTTGGCCTAAATTTTGTTTTTATTTTAAGAGTCCAGTCTATCACAGGCAAGCAAGTGGAGTCAAACATGTAGATGAGTGGTTGGATACACTCAGAGTGATGTTTCGATAATTGATTTGTTTAATCAGGAGGTGTTGTATAAGACAACAGTTATGTAGGAAATGAAAGTGATGTTCATGGTTGTTTTGTTCTGTTTCGAAGAACTATTTCCTTAAGTGATACACTTGCTTAGTGCAGTCCATGTTTATTAAAATTTGGGTATTTTTCCCAAATGAGCCTACATGTGTTAAACATTTAATAACTCTGATAAGTCAGTGGATTGATCGACGTAACAGAATTTAATTTACTTTATTGTGAGTCTATTTATTAATTTGGATATCTGAGAGATAGTTTCTCTGTTATATATTTTGTATTTCAAGAAGGTGGTTTTTCTGACCAGAGTTTTAATGGAGTCATTTTTTTTCAACTTGAAGTCAATGTCAAGATAGTCTGGAATATTTAATTAAGGTGTTGACCTTCAGTCAGTTTATTTAGGCAGTTTATGTTTGTTTTGGAAGGCAGACCTTCAATTTTAAATATTTTATTAGTCTCTTTTATTTCATTTGTTTACATTTTCACTAGTTCAGTTTACGTTTCATTTCAGCATTTTGCATTTTACTTGAATAAATTAGTCTTTTATTTAATTTTAATTCAGTCTTGGGTACCGTCATTTTAGTTAGTTTACCCCTTCTTTTCATTCCCTCACTCCTCTATCAGCGGGTGGCCTCTCCGGGGATATCGAACGGGCACGACTGAGAAGAAGAGTCTACATGCAGCGGTGAGTATGATGTATATGTCATTTATTATAGGAGCAGCCGGCGCAAAGAAGAAAGAAGAGATCACCGCAGTTGGTGCCTTAAAAGGGCACAGTACTAAAAATGTTCAGAATGAAGAACATGAAATTCTAGATGTAAGGTTCAACTCTAATGATAATAGGCGAATCAATGATTTTGGGGTGTAAAGACCGAGAATGGTGGCCCTGACGCTGATGTGGAATTATGTGGGTAACAACACAGAAAGGAACGTTATTGTAACAGGTGATCTCAATTCACCGAAATTTAACTGGGAAGATAATGCCAATGACAGGAAATCTGGAAAGGACAATTTAACCAACTAGAGGGTAAGAATATTGTAGAAGTGGTGCTGATAAAACCAGATAATATCTATAGAGAAACTGAAGTGATGGGTGATATAAGTGATCACGAAGCTATTTCTTTCGTCTGTCTGTTAGGTTATCAGACCAGAGGGTGGTTGGATCCTAATATAGCACAAACAAAGGTTATGTCGTTATAGCAAAACCACTAAAACCTATGGCAGCGCCAAAATGAGGCATACTATGCAAGTTAAAAGTAAATGCGAAAGAAAGGGAGGTTGTTAAAGTAGTACTATTAGCCAATAACATATGGTTGATCAGAGGGGCATGGAGAAGTTTCGGAACAGTAACTGCGATCATTAGAAAGTGGTAAAATGTAAACAGCATATGGGATGGGTGTAAAGTAATAGTTGAAGAAGTATTGAAATAGGTATGTACCATTAAAGGTGTTAAGGAATAGAAAAGATATATTAAGAAGAGGTGCAGGTTAGAAATAAATAGAGTTAAGGGTGGTTGTGGAAGTAAGGAGAGACTGAAGGAACTTACTAGGAAATTGAATTTATCAGGACATTCAGCTAAGGATACCATGTTAGCAAACATAGACATACGTTTATGAATTTTATGGAAAAGTGACAGTGTATATACAGGTATATTAAGGCAGACAGATGTCCCTGGAAGGACATTCAAATGATCATTAATGAAAAAGTGGAGTGTATATATGCGGGCATACAGAATGCAGAAGTATTCAGACAGCAGTATATATATATAGTTGGATATAAGAAAAATATCCAAGTATAGCAGGTTACGAGGTACTGAAGTTAACGTTTGATAATAAAGACATTTACCTAAAAATACAAAAGTTGAAACCTAGAAAAGCAGCTGGGGATTTACTGTTTGTGCAGAGAAGCTATACCAGATGAATTGAGCGTTGCTATAGCAGCTCTAGTGAACAAGGGAAAGGATAATAATTTCAGGCCAGTCAGCTTGATATGTTTTGAATGTATGCAAGCTGTGGGAAAGCATTATTTTCTAATTAATATAAGACACGTTTGCGAAATAATTTCCTGGTTTGACAAAAAGACAGTTCGGGTTCCGGAAAGATTATTCCAGTGAGGCTCAACTTGTAGGATTCCAGCATGATATAACATATGTTTTATATTCAGGAGATCGAATGGACTGAATCGTTATTAACCTATCTAAGGCTTTCAATAGAGTATATCATAGGAAACTACTAAAATGAGGGATGTAGGACTAGATAAAATTGTGGTTGAATTGGTGGCTAAATTTCTAGGAAATAGAACTCACAGAATTAGAGTAGAGGTGAAGTGTTGTCCGCTCATGAGGGTTTCTACAGGGCAGTATTATTTGACCATTATATTTTCATGTATACTGTATGTAAATGATATGAGTAAAGCACTGGAATCTCAGATAAGACTATTTACGGATGATGTTATACTGAATAGAGTGGGAAATAAGTTACAGGAATGAGAGCGACTGCTAAAAGATCTAGACAAACTTGTGAGATTGATAGAAGACAATGGTATTGATGATCCTAAATGGGATGAAAAGTCATATTGAAAGTTTCAACAACTGGATAAGTCCTCTCAGTTTCATTAACTGTGTTGATGGGGTTTGAGTAACTCATGGGGATCACTGTAATTACCTAGGTGTTAATATAGGCAATGATCTTAATTGGGGCAATCACATTAACGAGGTTGTAAAGAGATGTTAGAGATGACTTCACATGGTTATTAGGATATTTATGGCTTGTAGTACGGAAGTAAAGGAGAGGGGGTATAAGTCTCTAGTAAGACCCCAATTGAAGTATGCTTCCGGTTTAAGGGACACACGTCAGGTTTACTTGATACGAGAACTGTTAAAGATCCGAAGGAAAGTAGCAGGGTTTGTTCTGGATGATATCTGACAAAAGTGTAGTGTTACGAAAATGTTGCAAACTTTGGCCTGAGTTGGGAGTTAGGAGACGAATTGTTTGACTAAGCGGGTTGCTCCGAGCTATCAGTGGAGAAATTGCATGGAATGGCATTAGTAGACCAATACATTGAGTTGAACTTTGAAACGTACAAAATACCATAATATAAAACTGGAATTCAAAAGGACAAATTGGGCCAAATGTTCATTTATAGGAAGAGGAATGAGGGAATGGAATAATGGGAAATGATCGATGTTCATTTAAGAAAATACTATGTAAGCAATTGATAGGCAATGTGTGAAGTACGGTAGGCGACGTTCCTATATGTTGATTGATTGATTGATTGATTGATTGATTGATTGATTGATTGATTGATTGATTGATTGATTGATTGATTGATTGATTGATTGATTGATTGATTGATTGATTGATTGATTGATTGATTGATTGATTGATTGATTGATTGATTGATTGATTGATTGATTGTGGACGATCATTTGAAATCAAGTACGATGAGAAACGGTATTTTGCCTGGTGATATAAAGGCACATTTTTTTAAGACGGATAGTTTGTGAGAGTGAGGAGATTGTACTAAAAATCTGAAGAATGTAGAAATGAATTTAATTCAGGAATCTACTGAATTAATATTTCCCCAGATAGCTTCCGCTGCTGATCGCGTGTGTTAGTAGTAGGTGGAGTACAATCTCCTTCGCGCGACACGCCACCTTCGACAATCAGGGCAGTAATGTAATCGATTTCTTAAAAATTGAAGATATATCTTTCAAAACAGATCTTTGAAGACGGGAAAACAATTGACCCTCCAGATCTTGGATGCGGAGGAAGAAGTGGGTTATAGAAAAGGGACTGGGGAAGGTAGAAGGCTGAATATCAGTCGTAAGAAGAACTTTTTTGTTTGGGGAGAATGGAAGACTGGTGAGTATACCTTGACAGGTTCATCTGGAAGTTCGGCAGATACATGAGTTCTTCGAACCTATCTTCCCCCCATTGATCGCACCCTAGCTGCTATACCAGCTGCGGATGTGCAGGCGCCAATCCTGTATTTCTGGGAGAGGGCGCGTTTTCGAGAGTAAACAATTGAACAATATTAATTTGCACTTTCTCCTCCTGCAGTCAGGGAATGTATAAAGTGACAGTTTTCTGCACTCAGTGCGTAGCCCTGGTAGGGGAGTGTTCCTTTAACAAAGCAGCAGAAGACAGACCGCGCCCTATATATTCCTCTTCAGAAACTGACGGCCCCTAGCAGTTGTTCAGTGCTGTCAATTCCTTGGATAACTATCGTTAACATTCCACGCTCATCAGGATTTCATCTTATCAGAAATAGAACAGTAGATTCCGAAATTGATTTCTACGTTACAGAGAGCGGTGAACTGACGGAAAGAATGTGGGCGGTAAGGACCATTCACACGGTGTAGGTGGGAGAACCTGGATTAGGACATTAGGAATGTTGTATGACAAGAAAAAGTGGAAGAATGAAAGGAAAACGTAATTGGTCGATGGTAAGACAATCCATGTTATATGATACTGAAAATGTTCTATGACGAAAGTCCACCAGAAGAAACTGGAGGTGCTGAAGACGATGCTACGATGGAGGCTGCGGAAGACAAGAAGAGATAGACTTTGGAATGTGAGGATTAAAATATATGATTGGACAGAGGGAACTTAGACGAAGGAAGTGAATACTAGAAGAGAATGTTGTGGAGCATCGTTACGGGGAACAGCTACCCGATGTACATTATAACAAACTTGAAGAGAAGAGGAAACAGCTGACTTTTGATAGTCCGTAGCTTACCAAAATACCGACAGTGCCTTTTATTCGATTAGTTACCTTAATCTCCGTAAGTGTGAATTACATTTTCTTATCACTGGATTTCTAATCACCAACATTATTATTGAATTATTTTCATATGAGACTTAACTAATTTGACATCCATAACCGTGCGAATGTTTAAGCCTGAACATAGATGACGAACTAATTTTTCACTGTATAAATTTTATATTGGTCAGTTTTCAGACCGTCCAGCTCCTTGACTGAATGGTCAGCGTAGTCCCCTTAGGTTCTTTGGGTTCGATTCCTGCCTGGGTCGTAAATTTTAACCTGTAAATAGTTAATTCCATTGGCCCGGAAAGTGGGTGTTTATATCGTCCCCAACATCTCTGCAATGCGCGCACCACATAAAACACTATCCTCCACCACAATAACACACAGTTTTCTATATATGGAACATACCACACACGTTCTTCGGAGGGTCTGCCTTACAACGGCTGCGCCAGTCACGCGAAATTATTATTAGTTTTAGGACCGACTTCATTGTACAAGAATCAACGCTAGGTGGACTCATAATACATTATTTTAAGCTGGAAGTGACATATATGCAGGTAGCGGAAATGGCTGTTGTTATAAACAGGCCGGAACAACGGTAGGAGGGTACTACAATTTAGATGACTAATGTTAAATTAGGAATGAACTCAGTTGATGAATCTGTACGTATAAATCGGTTTCTGTAGTGGAAGTATGTGTGGCGAATGAAGAGGATAGGATGGGAGGTAAGAGGAACAGAGGTAGCCCAAGATGATGAGGAGTAGACTCAGTTTTAATGATACAAAAATAAAGGTATGGATGTTAGCGAGTCCTCAGAGCTAGATGCAAATAGACGATTACAGAGACGCTAAGTTAATTCACAGAAGCTTGCAGACTGAATGCTGAAAGGCATAATTGTCTATATCGAATGCAATAGGGCTTTCAGATCATTAGAATGCTTGGTGAATGATTACATTTGACTACGTCGGTTGAGGCACTAGTGTCTCTAGTTACGGAACACGGGCGTTCCTCATTTACCTGGACTGCGAGAAGGAATTTCATTACTAGTGTGGAACGGAATGAGTTCACATCTCACCATCACAGACATTTAATAGCCTGGTAATTCTTCATAGGCGAACGAGTTAGCTCAATCAACTGCAACATTATCTTTCTTGTCAAATGATTGTCGTAATTACAGGTGTAGAGACAGAGATGAGTTTCCTATAGTTAAATATCAAATTTATATTTTTAAACTTGGTATATTTCCTATTTACATACAAATGGTCACAAATAAATTAAACTACAAACAAATTAAATAACGATATTATTACGCGTTAGGCAACAATGAGTAGGTCTTGGTCTCACGTATGATTTACTTCAATATCTCGGGTCCCGTTTTTCTGCGGGGTCGGGTGTGAAGTGAGATGAATCTTCGTAGCGAGTTTTTACGACTGCATGCCCTTCCTGACGTCGACGTCCTCAGGGGAGTTAAAGAGATGAAATTAATGACATGCTATTTGTTACGGTCTACTATGAAGAGAGAGTGGAAGCCGGTGCCGGCACATAGTCTACTCATGTCAAATAGTACCAAGGGATCAGCTCAAGGCTTTACGACTCCAGCAGACGGACGAACCAGCATCAACAGCGTCATATGCCCACACTCCGTATGAGCATTGGGGAGAAGTTTGGAATTGAATCCAGGCGTTTAGCGCGCACTCTAGTGATTAGAAATTGTATACCGCCGCCTGTCCTACCCTGCCGGCCAACATTCTGATGGTGAAATATTTAACCGTATAGACTTGACGCCTTAACCAGGCGGGCTTTCATTTCTGTGTCGGTGCGACGTAAAGCCCCTAGCAAAAAAAAAAAAAAAAAAGTTTGTAACTGTTCTAAATTTATATTCGTAGTTTTTTGCAATTGGCTTTACGTCGCACCGACACAGATAGATCTTAACGCGACGATGGGATAGGAAAGGCCTAGGATTGGAAAGGTAGCGGCCTTAGCTTTAATTAAGGTACAGCCCCTACATTTGCCTGGTGTGAAAATGGGAAAAAAAGGAAAACCATTTTCAGGGCCGCCGACAGTGTGATTCGAACCCACTGTATCCGGATGCAAGCTCACAGCCACACGCTCCTAACCGCACGGCCAACTCGCCCGGTAGTTTATAATTTCAGCCCAGATCCGTTTCAGGTGAGATATAGCTTACAGAGCGTACTGTTCCTCCTGGTATGGCCTACATCAAAGTTTTTTGCTAGTGGGTTTACGTCGCACCGACACGGCTAGGTCTTATGGCGACGATGGGATAGGAAAGGCCTAGAAGTTGGATGGAAGTAGCCGTGCCTTTAATTAAGGTACAGCCTATGGGAAACAATGGAAAACCATCTTCATGGATGCCGACAGTGGGATTCAAACCCACTATATCCCGGATGCAAGCTCACAGCCGCACGCTCCTAACCGCACGGCCAACTCGCACGGTAGTCGTGTTTTCAGTATGATTATAAGCTCTCATCATCTCCACAGAATATCTTCTATTTGCCCACTTATATGGCTCATGATTAAATGTCAAGATTACGAAACTCTTACGGACAGCCCGGTGGTGGACTGATGATGCCAGAACTGCCCATCTATAGAAGCTATTGAAAAACGCGCTTTACTCTCTCCAGCGTCATTGTATACAGTGGAAATACCAACCATCTTCGCAGAAATTCTGTATGGTACTTCTCAACAATAAGAAGATCCTTGTTTTGACAGACTGCCGTAGAGTGCCGCAACGTATAGAACACTCAAAATAGAACGTACAGTGACAAAATACTTATTTGAAATATTATAACTAGTGAGGAATGCAAGACTTAGAGGAATCGTTATCCACTTCCTATAGATTATGTAGGAATAAGACATAATTAAAAAGTAGACTTTCTCGTAAAACAAAGTGTAACTGACAATAACTTCAACGCATCTATCTTCTTTTTACAGACTTTAGCTTCATCATCAGGCAGGTAGCTTTCGACAAATGGACGGCGAACTGGTCTACAACTGAATAACCTAAAGGAAGCTACTGTGCCATATTCCAACCTAACATTCGCACTAAACTATATTTTAGCATGATCAACCTTAGCAGATGACGTGTTACAAGCATAATACGAATGAGGCTTGGACATGGATTTTATCCCGGTCATTCCCACCGAATTAAAGTATTGGTTTCACCAATATGCAAATACGATCCCGCGTTAGCTGACTTAAATGATATAATACTTAGTGTGGGAAGTGATGTACTTGAATATCATAAATATAGGAACACCACTACCAACATGTGTACCAGTATTACTCTCGTACAGCAACCTGCGTATCTATACAATCTTAACATAATTCCTACAAAACCGTGACATTGAACTCTAAGTTACGCTGAGTAGTATTGCCTTGTTTTATTCCAAACAAAATAAACAAGTGAACAGAAATTTCTTGTGGAAACGTAATGTTTATCACGGTCTCCTGAAAGTTAAGAGACTCGAGTTTCGATCGCAGTCGGCTTCATTTTTTTTAGTGTAAGAAAATCATTTCAAAGTATTTTTGGAATAGGACTGAACACCAATCCAACACATTTAATATGTATGAGAATTATTCATAATAAAGTTGTCAAAGAGACATTAGGAAATCCGTAACACCTCTTCGTTATCAGGAAATCGTCGTTACGTTGATGCCAATATCCTCACGCATTAAATACATACATACATACATACATACATACATACATACATACATACATACATACATACATACATACATACGTACATACATACATTATATTGTATTTCTGTCCTCAGGGGTAATACAAAACGTTCAAACTACAACAAAAGTGAGATAGCAGAAAGAGGTCAGTTTTACTTTAGATTCAGTGAATATCGACCATACCGAAGGATAAATGAGGTAACAGAAGAACGAGAAATTCATTAGAGCATGTGTTTTCTGAAACCGTAATACAACATTTATGTTGTTATCTTTCCCGTTCCCGGGATGACAAACAGCGTTACTGCCTAAGATAGGAGGACTACACCCCGTCCGTGTATAGAATGGAAATTTTTACTCCCCCTTTCCCCCCCTCCGCTAACGTAAAAGAAATTTGGTGTGCAAAATATTAATCAATAATATGCCTAATAACTAATGCGCTACCTTACGTATGTAGTACATTTACATCACTTGCCAGCCATCTTCATCTTTTCATTCTGTCAGTCGTTTCATTACTACTATCTTATCTTCTGCACCCTTTTCAGTCTGGCCCCTTATTCACTCTTGAATTTTTATCTTCTCCATGCACTCCACAAATGCCTCATCCATCAGCCAAATTCTCCTTTACGCGCACTCTTTCCTCGCCCAATCGGATTAGACTTCCATCTCTCTCTCTGTCATACCTGATTGATTCTGTCTTCAACATTTTATGCCTCAGCGCCGTAGTTTTCATGGCCTGCATACTATATTTTCATAAACCCTTGGCAATAGAAGTCCTATTTCAGGTGGCATTTTCCAAGGCCCGCTGCTCGCCTTGCATTTTAATATAGACTGCTCTTAAGGTTATATGGGTTTAATGTTAACCATTTCCTTGTCGAGAATATTTGAGCCACTTTGAAATAATTAACGAGGATACAGATAGTACATAAATCACAGTGATATAGCAGACGTTGTAGAAGCTAAGAAGCTCACATTCATTTGAATGGGGAAATATGTTTTCAAATTACAGTAGCCCACTATAAATTAATTTTCTATTTATGCATCGCAAAGCGTTGCTAAAGCAAACTTTAATGCCGAGGGAGTGAAAAATAATTTAATCCCTGAGGGAATAAACTTTTACAACATTGTAGTGGGTCAAATGTGATAATATGTTTTGTCTCTCCTGACATCAGTTTAGATTCTGAATCCTCCCCAAGGCGTGAAAAGAGATATCCCCTTGGCCGCCTGTTCTGACTTAGTACTCATTCTGTATTTCATGAAAATTGTTTGTATGTACTTGTATTCACTTATTATAATACTATACTTGTATTCATTTTATTTACAGTCTATTTAAGGAATAACACTGTTACTAACGACATATTTAATTGCATAATGTAATATGTTGTTTCATCCCACTGAAATCAGACACAAAAACAATAATTTTGCACTACATGGAAGGGATTGATACATTTGCTTTCAATTAATTTTCTAGCAAAGTACTTACTTCCTGGCCTCTTTCGAAATTATCTTGGACCAGTACTACTGTAATATAAAATAAGCCCAGTTTTGCAGTCTGATACCGTTCGTGACGCCAACCCACTGTGGAGGGATATACTTTTGTTGGATGTTTCTCTGATGGTTGGTAGTGTGCTGCATCGTATGCGAATTATGCGTATTAAGACGACCACAAACATCCAGCCCCGAACTAGAAGAAGTAACCAAACGTAGTTAAAATCTCCGACCCACCCAAGAATCTTGATGCTTGTGCTTGTTGTTTAAAGGGGCCTAACATCGAAGATCATCGGCCCACCCATGAATCGAAACCGGGGTAGTCTGATCCCAAGGGTACTATGCTGAAAATTCAGCCATGAAGCCACACGTACTTTCCTTTCTAATAAACTGCTGGGCATATAATTAAACGAAGATACATGATTAATTCTGAATACTGGTTAAGGTTTCAAAAGTAGCAAATTGTTATAACTTGATCATTCAGCTATCTTGACATCGTCAGATATTGAAGCTTGCATCTGCCGAATGCGAACAAAGGGTAGGGGCAGGCTACCAACAAACACAAGGCACTGCAACAAGCAGGTAAGGGGTTGGAACTTGGCAGGGTAGAGGTGTTCAAAAATTCCATTACCAACATAAACTGTAAAGACAAGATTCCGTGCACTCGATTGTACTGAAGAGTAGTACCACTAAGGGCGCCTTTTATGTTCATTCTTCTAAGGGTTGAAGCTCTTCTTTCTCTAGCGATTATAGTCCTAAAGGAACTGATAATTGTGTAGTTTACCATTAAAAAACAATATGTACTGTATTACTACCAGCATCTTACCTTCGCTTTATAGATTCTTCTTCTTGTTTTCTACCGCGCTATCCCTCACCTGTGGGGTCACGGGTGCGAATTATGTCACACATATAGATTTGGCCCTGTTTTACAGCCGGATGCCCTTCCTGAAGCCAACCTTATATGGAGGGATGTAATCACTATTGCATGTTTCTGTGGTGGTTGGTAGTGTAGTGTGTTGTCTGAATACGAGGAGGAACCTGTTGGGACAAACACAAACACCCAGTCCCAGAAGAATTAATAGGAAGCGATTAAAATCCCCGACCCGGCCGGGAATCGAACGCGTGACACTCCAACTCGAAGACCTCAACGCTAACCATTCAGCCAATGAGATGACCTTCCCTTTATAGATTACCGGTACTATATTTTTCACACAACTCTGACATCCTCATTCCTCACACGATCATATCGTGTTATTTACCACTGTAATTTTATGAATATTAATAATTTGACAAACCTTCCATTCATTACGGTTAGAATCGTTTCGAAGTTTGTTGTTTTTAAATCGGATGTTTAATATTTAATTATTTAACGTTCGGTAGCGTTTATATATTTGTGTATTGTAGCGTTTTGAAGCAGAATTTGAGTTAATTCTGATAAATAGATAAGTAATTAAATTAAAATCGTACTTGTTTATATCTAATTGCAAAATAAAAATGCATAAATTATACTGCAATAATTGTACATTTGTTTTAAATTAATGTAGGCTTTATCATAGCGGAAAAGCACATTTATACGGACGCAAAATCACAACAGTAAGAAATTGACTGTGTTCATGTTCACGAACCAGTGACACTGTTGAAAGAAATCGTAGAAGATACATATATATTTTGTTCTGCCATTCGTGTTCTCCTGTCACATCAAACTGAACTGTAATTACTGAAAATTATTTTACTAACAAAAATCTTGGTAGCACACCAAATTCATTACAGAACTTCTCGGCTGACCACTGGGCATCTGACCTTAGCAGTCAACAGTATATGCAGGATGGCCAAGAGGGCTCCTAAGTTTAGGTTTCTAGGAGACGAATAAATTGATCCCGAGAAGCAATTATAACACAACTAGGCTACTTAGGCCTACTTTATTTCCATGTGTACAATGGAAGACTTTTAAATTAAAGGTACTGGTTTCTGCGAGAGAAAAAGTTTATTTATTGTTTCTCAGGCATATTTCTACTCATCCTTTGCAGCTACTGAGCCAAATCATATCAATACTACGCGTATTTTTTCTCTCACAAACGGTGTATGCAAATTGAAAGAACGTTGTTTTTGGGTTGGAGTCTGGCATCGTAGTTTCTTAGAATAAATCAAATCATAGTTTATATATTCTGCAACAATTTTCTAGTGTAGTTGAACCTCCATTGTTCTTAATAAATTGGAACATTCTCTTAGGCATTGACTACCATCACTGAGACTGCAGCCCACACCGACCAAACTGCATGTTTAGCTCATCCACAGCTAACTGTTAGGTTCTTCAGCCTACCGAAACTAATTTTGAATAGAATCTGTTTTGATGTTTTTCTTTTTCAGAGAGTTTATAAATGTAATTATTTAAAATTATTTTCGGAAAACTAAAGCGTTAGTTATAAATTAACTGATTCGAGACTGAAAACCTACTGCTTTAGATATCACAAGTGCCGGACTGAGTGGCTCAGACGATTGAGGCGCTGGGCTTGTGACTCCAAATTGGGAGGTTCGATCCTGGCTCATTCCGGTGGTATGTGAAGGTGCTCAAATACGACAGCCTCGTGTCGGTAGCTTTACTGGCACGTAAAAGAACTCCTGAGGGACTAAATTCCGGCACCTCGGCGTGTTCGAAAACTGTAAAAGTAGTTAGTGGGACGTAAAGCAAATAACATTATTATTAGATGTCACAACTCATCTACAGTCTGAATTGTGGTTCATTATGATTATGTACGCCTTGCTAGGATCCTCAGTAAGTTCTCAAGGGGATTGAAATCTGGACTTCCTGCCGACCAAGTCAGAAGAGTTATTCCTTTCTGTGTGAACCACTTGTTAGACTTGATAGGGACGTGAATGGAAGCGCTGGCTTCAAGATCACAATGCTTCCGATCCAAAATTATGCTCATTTGAACACGTTTTTCTGAACAGAAACCGTGCCAGTACTACCAAAAACAATGTCACACTTCTAAATTAAACGTTCGTCATCGCTGAGAACCATTTCACCCCATTGTGTAATACATGACATAGCGTATTCTTCATCATCAGGCATTTTAGCCTTCTCATCGACCTCGTTTAGAGGGGGTTGAATAAGTCGTTTCCTTGATTGCATTGTTCTTATCACTTGCCAGGATTTGTTATACGTGTCCGACAGTGACAGGTAACGTCAAATCAGGAACAATTTGAGGAGAGTATTTGTTCTTGGCTCAGGCTTTACGAACAGCCTACCGTCTACTGGGCTCTGGCATCTTTCTTGTCCGACCATACTTTCCGTTCTCTCCACACTGTGCGCCCTACCTGACAAAAATTATCAATAACGTAATTTGACCACCCTAGTTTCTTAGCAATTTGAAAATTGGAGAAGCCCATCTCCCTGTAAGCACTAATACTTGGTTTCTCTATATCTCCAAATTTCACGTACGGTACACTCATACCATTGTTCTAACATGATTGTATCAGCAATAATTCAGGCTACATTTATGACTCTTAATTCTAACATATTAATTAGATATCCCGAGTCCACCCAGCTTCTTCACCGTACACTAAACTGAGACTGAAAACAGAGTGATAGATAGATTTATCCAAGAACTCACTCACAGTAATAACAATAACGAAACTTCATAATTTTGGCAGATATTAAACTTTGTTTAGGAGAACATGGGTTGAATTCCTTTCCGCAAGCCACTTAGCTTTTCCAGAAAACTTGGAAAGTATGACTAACGTTGCTGGCTTCGTTGTTAAGTCTCCCTATTACGTGGCCGTCTCCGAACATCAGAGCACAGTAAATAAGTTAGACTCTGGTATGAATATGAAATGTAGTTTGCCTACCTCCTTGGTTGACTTTAGTATGCTGGTCGCCAAGTTTGTGAACACGTCTCCGTGTTAACTAGTTGTGTGCCAGTAGCATTTTACAAATCCTCTCATCTCTTCTCCTCTCCGCCAACTCGAAATGAGTTTGTACTATTTCTAGCTTGGTCTCTCTATTAACTCTCTAACTCCATTTTGCTTGCGGAATCCTATTTCAGTTCATTGTTCTATAGCAAGTTCGACTTGCCGTAGCATAATATCGCTCGTATACGATCCATGCGGCATTTACAGATTGAACTTGAGGACAAAGCCATGGAGGTACATGAAACCGAGAGATGTAGGTGAAGTAGAACGAGGTATTATTACAAATGAAATCAGAGTAATAAAATTTGAAATGTCACACCACGATTCTCTCTCTTGGCAGTATGATGAAATAGACTTTAACACATATGCTATAGGTAATACGGTCCAGGCAACCCAAGACCTTCAAAGTACCAGTGTAACGTTGGTCACGCAGCTCAGATATCAACGAAAGGAACAGTGATCCGTTATTCTGTTTTAACCTGAAACGTCATTCAAATTGGGTTCGGGGTTTTCTTGCGACAGTCAATGTGATACATTTCAGGTAACGCAATAAGGATTGTAGCTCAGAAAGTATTACATACACGGTGTCCTTGTACAGGTTCCAGTATTTATTGATGAGGCGGCATGAAAAAAGAAACGAAGGATGAAATGACCTGTAATCAATGGTAGCAAAAGTAATATCTTCGGAGTTAGTGTGCGCTACCACTACCATCAACGATCACGACATTCCAATAATTCATGGAAGGTTGTATGCAACAAAACACGGAAATACGTTCCTACCTAAACATTGGTCGTAAAAGATGGCAAATGTGTTACATGCATGATGGAGCACCGGCCCAATTTCATCGTAACGCGGGTATTCCATGAATGATGGATTGGTTAGGAAGGGCCAATATGTTGGCCTGCCAGTTCGCCTGGCCTTAACCCTTCAGATTTTTGGCTTAGGGGATATGTAAAGACCATGGTGTTTACGGACCCGATAAATGATGTGGATACACTACGAAAACGCGTGTTCAGTCCCTGTGATGCAATCCGGCAACAGCCAGGGATATTCCAACGAATGCGTAGTCACATGCGACGTAGGGTGAAAGGCTGAATTGCACGTATCTTAAAGAGTAGATCAAGGACATGGTGATCACTGATGGTAGTGGTAGCGAACCATAACTCAAAGATATAGGGTTTTCGACCAATGTTTGTTGGACTCTATCTCCTATGTTTTATTGCATGCTGCCTTCTCTGTAAGTATTGGAATCTTTTCAAAGGACACCTGTAGAAAGGCATTGTTTATATGTTGTTTTGGTTGTTGCTGTTGTTGTTTGGTTCATGCAGCACTCCATGCCACCCTATCCCGTACTAAACTACGTCTGCTCTAATTTGCTTGTCGTATTAATACATTGGTATACCCTTACCGTTCTTACCAGCTACACTTTCCTCAAAAACCAACTTAACAAGGCCTGGGTGCCTTAAGATGTGTCTTATCATTCCATTAGTTCTTCTTGTCAAATTTAGCCAAACCGATCTTCTCTCACTAATTAGATTATTTCTTAATTCGTGATTTGATCTACCCATCTCACCTTCAGTATTCTTCTATAAAACCACATTTAGAAAGCTTCTATTCTCTTTCATTCTGAACTAGTTATCTTTCATGTTTTACTTCCATATAATGCCACGCTCGAGATGTAAGTCTTCAAACACATTTTTCTACTTTCTATATCAGTGTTTGAAGTGAGCAAATTTCATTTCTTTATAAAGGCCTTCCTTGCTTGTGCTAGTATGTATGCTATGTCCTCCTTACTTCTGCCACAATTAGTTACTCTACTACTAAATTAAAAATATCCATCTATTTCCTTTAAGACTTCATTTCCTAATCTAATATTTCCGCCATCACCTGACTTCGTTCGACTACACTCCATTACTGTTGTTTTGGATTTATCTATTTTCATCTAGTACGTTTACTACGTCCGCCTCTGTGGTGTAGTGGTTAGCGTGATTAGCTGCCACCCCCGGAGGTCCGGGTTCGATTCCCGGCTCTGCCACGAAATTTGAAATGTGGTACGAGGGCTGGAACGGGGTCCGCTCAGCCTCGGGAGGACAACTGAGTAAAGGTGGGTTCGATTTCCACCTCAGCCATCCTCGAAGTGGTTTCCCACTTCTCCTCCAGGCGAATGCCGGGATGGTACCTAACTTAAGGCCACGGCCGCTTCCTTCCCTCTTCCTTGCCTATCCCATCCGATCTTCCCATCCCTCCACAAGGCCCCTGTTCAGCATAGCAGGTGAGGCCGCCTGGGCGAGGTACTGGTCATTCTCCCCAGTTGTATCCCATGACCAAGAGTCTGAAGCTTCAGAACACTGCCCTTGAGGCGGTAGAGGTGGGATCCCTCGCTGAGTCCGAGGGAAAAACCGAACCTGGAGGGTAAACAGATGATGATGATGATGATGGGAAGGAAATGGCCTTAGCCAGGGCGAAGGTACTGTCCCGGCTTTTGCCTGTACGAGAAACCAAAGAAAACTATTCCGTGGATGCTCGAAAGGTGATTCGAACGCAGCTGTCTCCAGGGGTCGTGCTGCAACGAACTGAGCTGATCTATTTGGCTCAGATATAACTAATATTTACGTAGATACTTGGAATTTTCTGAGAAGTATACTAATCATGAATGTTTCCGTTATTATACCTTATAAGATAAAAACGCATGAAAAATACAACGTAGGAAATTTCAAATTACACAACCTTTAATATGTACCGTTTTGCACTACAGCTAAAATAATTTGACGTTTCCTACTTTGGCCACATTAATATTGCTAAGCCACTGTAATACTAATACAATGATACATAGCCCAGTGCAACCCAGTTTTCAATAAATCCCGTGATCTTGTAATAAACAAATAAATGAAATTAAATTAAATGAAATGGTATATGGTTTTTAGTGCCTGGAGTGTCCGAGAACATGCTCGCCATGTGCAGGTCTTTCGATTTGACGCCGTAGATGACCTGCTCGTCATGATGAGGATGGAATGGTGACGAAGATATACCCAGCCCCCGTGCCAAAGAAATTAACCAATGATGGTTAAATGTCCCGACACTGCCGGGAATAGAATCCGGGACCCCTGTAACCAAAGGCCAGCACGCCAACTATTTAGCCATGGAGCCGGACTAAACAAATGAAAAATCAATCAATCAATCAATCAATCAATCAATCAATCAATCAATCAATCAATCAATCAATCAATCAATCAATCAATCAATCAATCAATCAATCAATCAATCAATCAATCAATCAATCAATCAATCAATCAATCAAACCGACAGACAGGCTAAACTTGGACTGAACCTACATCCGACTTTGTGTACCTAAACAGAGGTAAGAACGGAGTATGAGGCACAAATTTGATAATTATAATGATAATTTTATTCTTCTAGATAAGAAAGCGAGGGGAAAATTCCACTCCCATCTCCGTGATAACCAAAAGGCCTATGCATTGTTTTCGTAAATAATATAGCAAGCCAAAATAGGCATGAAACTTCTCTTAAAGGGCGACGATGGGATAGGAAAGGCCTAGGTGTGGGAAGGATGCGGCCGTGGCCTTCGTTAAGATTCAGCCCCAGCATTTGCCTGGTGTGAAAATGGAAAACCGCGGAAAGCCATCTTCAGGGTTGGCGACAGTGGGGTTCGAACCCACTATCTCCCGGATGCAAGCTCACAGCTGCGCATCCCTAACCACACGACCAACTCACCCGGTATATTGTTTCATAATTCTATAAAGCCTCTGCATACGGCGGCCATTTGCAAAAAATAATCTCCG
The DNA here is from genome assembly GCF_040414725.1 of Anabrus simplex. NCBI lineage: Eukaryota > Metazoa > Arthropoda > Insecta > Orthoptera > Tettigoniidae > Anabrus > Anabrus simplex. The sequence continues at coordinate 1,211,831,133 of NC_090265.1, read as the reverse complement.
GTCAGTTGTAATTAAAATACCTCAGATTATTTTCATTGACTACCGAGCGGGATGGCTACGTGCTTTGGAGTATTTAGTTGTTAACGTGCATTCGGGAGATGAAATGTCGTATGGCTTTTAGTGCCGGGATATCCCAGGACGGGTTCGGCTCGCCAGGTACAGGTCTTTCTATTTGACTCCCGTAGGCGACCTGCGTGTCGTGATGAGGATGAAATGATGATGAAGACAGCACACACACCCAGCCCCCGCGCCGTAGGAACTAACCAATTAAGGTTAAAATCCCCGACCCGACCAGGAATAGAACCCGAGACCCTCTGAACCGAAGGCCATTACGCTGACCATTCAGCCAACGAGTCGGACATTCGGGAGATGGTGGGTTCGAACTCCACTATCGGCAACCCTGATGACAGTTTTCAGTGTTTTATCATTTTCACACAAGACAAATACTGGGATTGTACCATAATTAAGGTGACAGTTGCTTCCTTCCCAGTCCTAAATCTATCCTATTGTCTGTAATAAGACTTGTCTGAGTCCATGTGAGGTAGGACAAAAAGATCAAAACAGATATTAATTGTTTGTGCTAGTCTGCACGTTATGTCCTCCTTACTTCCGATATCATTAGTTATTCAACTACTAAAGTAAAAATATCCATCTATTTCCTTTAAGACTTCATTTCCTAATCCAATATTTCCGGCATCACCTGACTTCGTTCGACTACACTCCATCACTCCAGTACATACATATTTTTCAGCCAGTCGTTAGTAAGAGCATCGTTGTAAACTGACACGTATTTAACGTTTCTCCGTTAACTATAGATATTAAAATTCGTGAAAATGCCAGAATTTTTCTCTTAGGAGGAGTTCCTCAACATGCCAGTTTATCTACTGGTAAGAGTCTCTCCCATTTTATAACTTCTGTACGCCAACTGATTAGGCCGAGATTCGACTCCGCAAACTTAACCACAGGAGGGGACCGTCAACTCCATACGCAACGCAGTTGGTCTCTGTCCCAGAGTAACTTTCAATATTAGTAATATTCTTGTCGTATTAGTGTCACTGGTTGCGCAGAAGAGCCATGGATTAGATCCTCTTTTTTACCATTTGCCATTACTAGCATGGTAGTAGTAGCGGTCACACTTGGAAAGGTGTGCCATCTACTGTAAATAAATAGAAATTATAAGGGTCAAGTGTCTGTAAATTTATTATTTCAGAAAATTTCTCTAACACTTATTCATTTCATTACAAAAAACGGGTCTGTAGTGAGACACTCGGTGTGCACCATTTCAGCGATACTTCAAGGTGCCAGAAAAATAGAGTTATTTTACTTTTTGTTCCGATAAAACAGATCATAAGGGAGATATCATCAAACTGAGCAGCTTGGCGGTGCTTATAGGGGCTCACAGCTATGAGCTCGCGTTCGGGAGGTAATGGCATCGAATTCCACTGCCGGCAGTCCTGTAGATAGTTTTCCGTGATTTCCCACTTTCACACCAGACAAATATAGGGATGTACCTTAATACAACCCACGGAAGGTTCCGTGCCAATCCTAGCTCTTTCCTATCCTTGCGCACCGAAAACCTGAAATGTGTTAGTGTGAAGTTGAACCACTTGTAAAAAAAAATCGATAACAACGGATTTCGCGAGTCTTCAGTCACTGCACCAAGCCAGGATTAAGAGAAACTGCAGTATTTAACTAAGAAGTAGGGGTTGATTCTGCACAAGTTTAGACACGAAACTATACTGAACTGTACATTGGGAAATCGTCCTCGTTCTGTCTCGATATTTTTTCAGCTTTTCCGTAGTTCACATTATTGCCACATGCTATCGGAGAGATATGTTCTGTTTGACATACCGTATTAAACGCATATCTCTTCTCTTGCCACTTACCTCCGTTAGATAGCATTACTCTTGCAATCCTTCAATGATAGCTTTAAAATAGCTAGTTTAAAAATATTATCAACTCTACGTGTGGACAGTCATTCCCGTCCTTAGCGAAGTACCTGCTATCTTCTCGTTATTCTCTTTTGTTCTTCTGCTGCCCTAACGTCACACTAGATACAGGTCTTGAAGATAGAGTCTGTGCCCTTACCCAAGTTATATTCTCGACAACTGACTGCTGAAAAAAAAGGGACAAAAAAGCATCATCAAGACTAGTGACAGTGGGGTTCAAACTTTCATTTCCCCAAAGCAAAGGACTGTGCCGTTTAGCAAATTCGCTCGTTCTTAAAAAAAATCCCGTTAATTGATGTTAGGACATCTCAGTTCATGACCTCTTTTCCTAACATGGCAGCTAAACAATTACAATTAGCCAGACTCATTGGAGCCAGCCTAGTCAGTGGCGTAGGTGTTGTGTATCCGGAATTACTTTGTTTGATTCCTGGCCAGTGCAAGGATATTAATTCTGTACTGAGGGCTAGAACGGGGTTCACTGAGCATAGTGAAACGAAATAAGGGTCTGTTTGATAAGAAAGACAGTGGACCCGATCGTGAAAGCCAAGCAATACGACTTAGAATATAATTACGCTGACGCATGGTGCTCCAGAATCTGCAGGCTATCTCACTGGGTGGTAGGTGTCTTGGCAAGCCACAATCCTCAATGCGCTGTTCAGCCTCGAGATTATTTTTATCTTCGATCTCAATGGTACAGTTGGTTAGCCATCGCCTTTCTGTTTCCAGAAAGACAATGTGATCAATCCTGACTGAGGAGATGTTATTTGACAGCTCCGTATGGTTGCCTATATACACGCAAAGAACTCCTGTGGGGAGCCATTCGACACCCCGACTTCTCTTTAAGATTATGACAATTTAAATAACGTTAAACCTGAAGTACAATTCATTTAGAACTACAGATAATCTGACAAAGATGCCACAATCCCACTCCAACAACTCAAGAAGGGTTTCAAACACCCAAGCACTGAGGACTAAAGGCCCACATCGCTTATCATTAAATCAATCAATCAATCAATCAATCAATCAATCAATCAATCAATCAATCAATCAATCAAGCAAGCAAGCAAGCAAGCAAGCAAGCAAGCAAGCAAGCAAGCAAGCAAGCAAGCAATCAGTAATCAGTGATCTATATTTAGGGCTGGCGCCCAGTTAGGAGATTCCAATGTGGTACCCAAATGAAGCAACAAATCGACACAATAGTCGATCAACTAATTCACATGTCCCTTCCATCAGTCAGGAGTGCCCACGGGTGAATCCAGATATTGAAGCCCCTGGATACGGCTGTCATTTGCACAAAAACTCCAATTAGTTGTAATTAAAATTACCCTTCCAGGAACGAATATTAAAAATGGGAGATAGCTTACATTTTAAAAATAATTTGGACGTACAATTTATTCTGTCAAGGAAGGAAGGAGTATTTTAATTCATTTCAGGTAACTACACCTCTTGCGTAAGTTGTACACCTCAAAACAATCATAGTCAGAATTTTACCCATTCGCTCTTTCATTTTCAAATGTAAACGTACTGAATGTACTATGAATCCATTCTTCCCCCAAAATTCTTGTGTTACCAGAGATCTTTTACGTGCCGATGTCGTACGACATGCAGTGTCGAATGCTTTTCTACTCCTTTCAGAAATCCAACTACCTCTGCCCGGTTTGAACCTGTTATCCTAGAATCCGGAGGACGGCAACTCTGCACTCTGATATAATGATGACTTAACTATGAAAAACGAGCGTATTTTTTAATAAAGGACAAATTGGTCCGCCTCTGTGGTGTAGTGGTTAGTGTAATTAGCTGCCACCCTCGGAGGCCCGGGTTCGATTTCCGGCTCTGCTACGAAATTTGAAAAGTGGTACGATGGCTGTAACGAGGTTCACTCAGCCTTGGATGGTCAACTGAGTAGAGGTGGGTTCGATTCCCATCTCAGCCATCCTGGAAGTGGTTTTCCGTGGTTTCCCACTTCTCCTCCAGGCAAATGCCTCCAGGACATGGCCGCTTCCTTCCTTCTTTCTGGTCTATCCCTTCCAATCTTCTCATCCCCCCGCAAGGCCCCTGTTTAGAATAGCAGGTAAGGCCACCTGGGCGAGGTACTGGTCAACCTCCTCAGTTGTAGCCTCCGACCCAATGTCTCACGCTCCAGGACACTGCCCTTGAGATGGTAGAGGTGGGATCCCTCGCTGAGTCCGAGGGAAAAGCCAACCCTGGAGGGTAAGCAGATTAATAAGAAGAAGAAGAACAAATTTCTTGTTACAAATTCCTTGTAAGCATCTTGGTTTACTACATTCACGTATACATTCCGAAATGGAAACTTTGCAATTATTTAAAAAACTGCCTTTTAAACCCATCATTAAAAAGGCTATAACAACATGGGAATGGTCATATTTTTGTCCTCACCGAGCATTCCACGCACAACGCAATTAAATCAGGTAACAATAATAGCCTAAATGATAGGTATCAGTTTATCAGACGGTACTTCTTTATGATGGTGTTATCTACTAAGTGCATAGTAATATTTCCATCTGATGACCGCGTAACCCTTCTCGACATCAAATCCTTTCTATGTGTTAACCGTCTTTCAGAAATGTGTTTCTATCTAACATTTTGTTTAATTTCGCAATTTCGTAATATCGTAAACGGATGTCTTGGAGGATTTTGTTGTCTTTGTGTTCAAACCTTCCTGATCTCCTTTCCTTTCACAGGTATCACGAAATTTCGTTATAAAATCAATTACCAGGTTAATATTAATAATTTACGGGAAGAAAGACTATTACAGTATATTGTATGTATATGGGATTAACGCACCGTCCTCAAAATAAAAATACAACACTGGGCTTAATAGGATGAAAAAATAATAGGAATTCATTTTTAAGTAAAGGTGACCGTAATAACAGAAGAGTATTTCGTTACATAGGAAAGTAAAGACGAGAATTCACTCCGTTGTATGAATGTAGCTCCCTTTACCAGATGAATACAAAGACCGTCTTGGGAATAAAGGCAAACAAAAGCCACTCAAAGCAAGAAAGGATAAAAGTTATATTCTTCTTGACAAGTGTACTTCTAGGACAGGCAGAAGAAGAAAGAAAACTTCTCACGGACAAAATCTAACATTTTTACCTGAGAAGGTAAGTGATAGCCGTGATTTTTCAAACAGTTTGAAACACATAATCACTTGTTTAGTGCTCTCACATTTAACTTACGATGATTTCACTGTTAGCGAACCGGCTTCTCAAACCCGCCAAGGCCAGTGTAGTCTTGAAAATGAGAAACGATACACCATTTAGTTGACATGGGAAGGATATATAGAATACAATAGGTAAACCTACTTAACTTCGTGATATTAAGGATTATAAGTAATATATCAGGACAAATACTCGATCTAGGAATTTTATATTTTACATCCTGAGTACCTATACATTATTCTACAAACACATGATAAAGAACGTTCAAAGAATGCAAAACATTTGGAGTTATAACATGTAATAAGCGAAGTGGGCATGCTACCTCATTTCTTGATAGCATACCTAATTCCGTGACACAGTATACCTAACTTCGTGATAATGTACTTAACTCCGTGATAACTTTTCTGAGCATTGTTACAGTTCACTTTACGCTCTTTTCGCCCATTTTCTTATAGGTATTCACAAACACTACACATAAATACAATAGCACCAGATGAATCAATGGACTGACAACTTTCATGGAACCATCACAAACAGAAGCAACACTGAATCCAAGGACTTTTATTCTTCCCATGACTGTAGCTCTCGTTACAGGTGGCGCAAATGTCATCATTTTTCTGGTTTTACTTCTGTTTTTCCGTAGATACCGGTTTCACTGGAGTGATATGTTTAGTGGATTTTTCGACTTGGTCAGAAAAGGTGTAGTTCGATGTGTGTTGGCAGCTCTGGCCTGATCAGGAACGTGTGGCTGGTATGCGGTGGAATAGTCACAACGATAATTTCATTCTTGGGTGCAATTTCCAGTACTTCTGGTGTCACGTGACAGACATGGGAATTCATTATCGGTATCACAGGTCTTTCTGCACCAAGGCCTCGAACAAATTCCTTGAACCACTTTAAGAAAAGTTCAGTGTTAATCATTTCACTCTGTGACAGGACTACTGAGGCGTTAGGAAAGCACCATTCGTCAATGAATCTGACATTCTCACTCCTTTAAAAATGATTAGAAGTGGACCGAATTCTCCTGCAGCATTTTCAGCTTGCACAATTTTTCACTTCACTGAATGGAAACTTTGTCATTGTTTGCATACTGTTTTTTGCCCATAGCATACCCAACATATGTTATTCGGTTACCGTTCAGACCAATCCCTACTTCCTGCATTTTTACTATGAAATTAACTAACTTAATCTGCAGTTCACTCGTAAGGGCAAATGGTCTACCCATTTTTAAAATACAGTAGACATATTTTCTTTTAGAGTAATGTTTAGCAGCCTTGTATATAGACCACTTTTCCTCCAAAACCTTCTGAAGCGCTCCCCGAAGGTCAATTGATGAATAGGCTTGTCTTCTTTGGTCACAAGACCCGTTTTTTGAGTTTGTTGCTGTTTTCCTTCTTCACACATTTGATTAACGCTGGAACCATTATGTCTGAAATTGACACAAAACGTAAGAATCGTAGTGATTTTCCTAAGCAATTATTTAATTAATAACGCACTTAAATCCAACTCTGACTACTGATATTATAAGTGAGTTCCTTAGAAAATATAAGTGCATATATTTGTCTGAATAATTACTTGATCAACTTACCTTAATAACGTTTTACTACAGGAACAGACCAACAAGTAGCGTGTTTCCATGCACACAACATACAATCAACTGCCTGTCCTTCGCCCAGCGGCAATTTCCGCTCAAAATATTTTCTCCGTGTAAAGGCACTCCTGCTATATATTGAGGACTGGTGGAACTCAGTGCAAAACGCCTACATTACTTCAGGATCAGTAGTAATATGTCGCGTATCACGAAATAAGGTAGGTTTACCCTATATAGTGTGACTACAAAGTAAATTTCTGTTCGCGAACATTCAAATCTATGTTAACTGACTACTAAGATTCACCAACAGCAGCATTAAATATAGCGTTGACTACTGGGGTGTGTTCTAATAGAATACGAAGGTTCAGCAGAATACTACTCTATAGTTACGGTTTCGAATTTTAACCGAATAACTGTAATCAGATATTAAAATTAATTAATACAATCCGAAGCTAATGGCTTCTTATCTGTAGTAATACTGCATGTCTTACCAAGCTCCATGTTGACGCTGGTAGATCCAAAACGAGTATTCGAGTGGGGCTTCCCCAGTCCATTCAAAAACGGTCCAATTCGTAACTGAGGCAAGTGTCCTTTAAACTACACAATGGAAGACTTGATGACTGCAACACCTAACGCCCGTGATTTAGCCTCTATGTTTAGATTAGGTAATGTAATTATTATTCTCAACTAGTAGACATCCAGTTCCACTAAACCAAGCGCACCACATCTGGCATGCTTCTAGATACTCCAACTCAATGGTTACCAGTGCTCAGTAATATTCAACCTCCATACATCAAAATGCAGAAGGCCCTCTACAAGCTTTGGTCTAGGATACTATTGAATGAGGCATTCCTTTTTCATGAGGATGTTGTATGGCAAAGAACCACACGCCTGAAGTCTCTTCAGCATGACTGGAAGACTGCTGTGGAGTTAAAAACTAGCCACTGCAACCCCAACGTCAGCTGGTTAACAGAATGGACTTCAACTCCACCTCGAGGAATTGTGGAAATTAATATTCCACTCCTTAAAACCTGCAGGATTCAGTCTGTCCCGCCTTATCTGGTTTATTTATATCGTGTCAGAAGCATACATAAGTTTTAAATTAAATATGAGGAAAGCCGTACCTGGTGTAGTTCATACTGTTTAAGATGTGGAGTGGGAAGAACTGCTGCTACTTTGTACAGTTGTGGAGGGTCAGCTTCCATTTTCTGTGACTGCGGAGAAGTTCAGCAAACAATAAAACACATTGTGCTAGACTGACCACTTCGTTCCTTCTCTGGAAGCTAGAAAGACCTTCATTCAGCAACGCCTAAAGCAGTGCAATGGATACAAAATCTAGACCGCCTTCTATAGTCCAGTCCGAAGTGATCTACATGCTGACAGTAATGAGAAGTTATTTGTGTCTCCTGTTGCTCTGTATATATTAGCCATAATATACAGTAGTTCATCTCATAATGTTATAATCTATTCTTCTATGTGCAGCATTTCTTGCAACAATTTCCTCTTCATAATTACCTACTTCTTATTAATTTGGTTAATCAATTATACCTATAGTCTACTAGTACGGTATTTAAGTTATGGTTATTTTATAATTCTGAAGGATGTCATGTGAGAATCATAATCTAAATAAATAAATAAATAAATAAATAAATAAATAAATAAATAAATAAATAAATAAATAAAGTAATCCGTGAATTTGGAGTTAAAACTAAATTGGCAAACCTAATTCGTGAAACACTTACAGACACTATCTCGAAAGTAAAATTTATGGGTGAAGTATCTCGACCTTTCAAAATAAATACAGGTGTCAGGCAGGGCGATGGTCTATCTCCCCTCCTTTTCAATTGTGTCATGGAGAAAATTGTAAGAATTTGGAATGAAAAACTGAAAGAATCTAAAATATTGCCACTCACGCTGGGGAAGAAGAACAAAGGTGTTGCAATAAATTGCCTAGCATTTGCAGATGACTTTGCCATACTTTCAGAAAGCCTTGCAGATGCAGCAATGCAAGTCAATCTCCTTGAAAAGACAGCCAACATGACAGGCTTGAGAATCTCTGCCGAGAAAACAAAATTTTTGACGAATATAAAAAGTGCCCCAAAGTTTTTAGCAACGGATATTGGTCGAATAGAAAAGGTAAAGAAATTCAAATATTTGGGTGAGACAATTCAAGAAAATGGTTTAGAAAAATCTGCTATAGAGGAGAGGATACAAAAGATGGAAAGAGCGTACGGTATAACTAAGAATACTTACAACAAAAAGTGCTTATCAAGAAAACTTAAAATAAAGCTCTACAACACAGTAGTGAAACCAGAATGCCTTTATGCCAGCGAATGTCTAGCACTGAACTACAAGCTTGATAAATTAGAAATATTAGAAAGAAGAATTATAAAGAAAATATTAGGTCCTCCAAGAATTGCAGAGTTTTGGAAATTAAGAAGTAACAATGAAATTTACCAGAACGTAGAAAACATATCAGAAACAATAAGAAAAAGGAGATTGCTATTTCTAACTAAACGAATCTTCAAGTACCTTTGGGAAAAGAAATCAACTACCACCTGCATTCAAGAAGTCAAGAAAGTCCTGGAAAGGAACAACATACGAGAAGAAGAATTATTGGAAAGAAAGATTTTTAGGAAGAAAGTCTTACAAATGGAAGGATTCCAATGGAGGATGGAAAAGAAAACAGGCACAAAGTGGACTGAAGACAGGAAAAAGAAACACAGTGAAACAATGAAGGAATACTGGAAGAAAAGGAAAGAACAACTAAGGAGGAACAATTGAAATTGTAACGTGGTCCTTAGAAGGCCGGAACGCAAGAAGAAGACGAAGAAGAAATAAATAAATAAATAAATAAATAAATAAATAAATAAATAAATAAATAAATAAATAAATAAATAAATAAATAAATAAATAAATAAATAATTCTTCCAATCACTTTTCGATGATTATTCTGTTCTTGGTTCCGATACGGAAAAGTTAATTAAATTGTAGTGATTTATAAAGACTGGTATAAAGAAAAAAAAATGCATGAATTAATGAGGCATTTCCAGGTACCTAGTAAACTTATATCGTAGAACTGGATAACTAGATATTGTACCTACAAGATACCAAAATACATTGACAATTCCCGAGGGACCAAGCTGAACTTTCCAAATTGTGGTTCAGAAGCAAACCAGCGTAAGTATGCGACCGTAAGCAGTCTCTCAACGAGTGGGAAACGTTTTTAAAGGCGGTGATCTATATTTTTGAGGGCTTAAATGTTTCCTGAAAATGGAAATGCTGTAAATGTTTACTGCTAAAACGAGTCCCCAAGAATTATAATGGCTGTAGATACACAGGAGTCTGTTTCCACATGCGTTCAATAAGGTTTGGCACCAGGGACATATTTATAATTTAAAGACGGTACGTATACGATCACTGACGAAGATACCTAGTTGATATACGTTTGGTGAACACATTCCTTTCATTACAGCGCAAGAAAATGTGTGCCTATTTAAATTAATGCTGATGATTAGAGCGGAAATTGGGCCTACTAAAGAAAACCGGCTCCTGCTGTATAATTTGACAATCGGTCCGATACTCGAGTATGCCTGCTCTATTTCGGGTACTGATGCTATGTAGCACCTGTTAAAGGTACAGAGCGCCCCGAAGCGTGCACTGCGTCGCTTAACAGGTGCCCAGCGGTAAAAACCGAACGACGACCTGAATGAACGGTACCATCTGGATACAATTCAGCGCAGGATTAGTAGAACAGCTACTGAAGTCTAAATTCTAAATTCTAAGTGTAAGAATTCACCGATCAGAAACGTCGGTAACTACGGTACCGAATACCTGAGGGATTCAGGCCGTAGTCTGGTCAGTGATATTCTAAATTAAAGTTCCACGAGCTAGTCCCACCTACAGTATTGCAGGACTGGTTCGATTTCTTTTTAAGTAATAGCACTTAGTGTCTAAAGACTAAAATCCTCATAGTTCCGGGACCGCCCGGCACTGTTGGAAACGTGGCTACTTCGGGCTGGGGCAAACAAAGTGGGTCTGGGGCCTTTAGCCTTGAGTATCCCTTGGAACTGTAGTTTCTCCTTCCTGCACTACGATGACTGTCGGTTGCATCAAGGAATCGACGTTAGATGACCCCACCTCCTTGGTTATGCTACCTGAGACGAGAATTGCCGAATTCGTGCATGGGATAAACGTACCCTTTTCCCAACCTTACGTTTTGCTACTTACAGTTGCCGAGTTCGAGTCTGCCTTGCAACCTTTAGCCTCTCCTCTTTACTGTGGGATTAACCGCCTTGTTTCTGGGCAGGTACCGTACGCACACAGTACATCCTTCACTAGCTATTGAGTTGAAAGTTCGAACAATTTGCGAACTTTTCCGTAACTGTACTGCATTTAGTGGCCAAAGGACCTGTGCTTGTTAAGTTGTAAATTTTTATTTGTTCGAAATGTCGCAGCGTGAAGAATATGGGATGTCACCTAACATATTATCAACCAACATTAATAAAAGGACTACGCGCAAAGTACTGCAGATTTTAAAGTAAGGTCCACTGCATGTTAATTTATTTGTGTACATGTTGGTAATTCTGTTTTACTGCTTTGTTTAATACTGTAATGCATGTTTCTGTTAATTCGAATTTTGATTTCGTTTTTTTGTATCTCCTTAGAGTTTGAATTTAAAAAGTCGACTGTATAAACATTACATACATTTGTAACAAAGAATAAATGTATACATACATATTATTGTCTGTATTTTGACCCTCTAATTTGAAGAACACTACGAACCTGCTCGAGCTGTTTACTTGGGGCCAATGACCTAGATGTTAGGCCCCTGTAAATGATCACCATCACGGATCTGTTACCAAGAATAATAAGGTAGAAAATCCATGGGTAATATGAATTTATCGTTAATATTCTTTTCATAAAACTCTTAAGAAATACTCTTCACCATTTCTGCGTGCAGACTGAATGACGAATACTCACAATGGAGTGTCTCTAGCCTCTGATTTGGTTAGCCCAATTTCGAAAGGAGTGAATTGCGAATGCTACGATCTAACGTTAACTAATAGTGTTATGGAGGTCTAAGATGTATATAAACACACTTAGTAACCTGAATCTCGGTGGTTGTCGAAGACACCTTCGAAATTTGTTAAAATGGATTCTGCTTTATAAATAGTTACTTTCCTGTATATAAGTGTTATATATTCCATACGTTATATCGTTATCATAGATTGTAGAAGAACTTTCAGTAACCAAAATTTGGTTTCAATATTAAGAAAAGTTTTTTTTTTTTTTTTTTTTTTTTTTTTACATTTTCTTTCAAATTCAATCTAATAACTCAGTAATATGCACTCATCGTAATTCCAAAAATCACCCAACCTCTTTCATTGTCTTTAAATGAATTTTTTTAAATGTTTAGGCTGTTTGTTGAGATCATGCCGAGCCTTTTAAATCAGGTAATTATTCACCAGATTGAAATCTCTTCAAATAGCGATCCAAACCTTCAATACACTTGAACGGTCCAGTGATGTCAGAGAAGTGGGTTTCTATGTGTAGCACTTCTTTCGTGGTATACAGCGGTTCTTGTAGTAAAACTTTAGTCTCGCTCAGCATCCAATATTTAGTTTATATTTGTAGCATCTCGTGAGGTTTTCCATTTGTAACGTCTCCTGATACAAGACGACGCCCAACACATCCTTACGATAGGGATATAAATTACAGTCTTTTAAATTTGAGAGGAGATTGTTGTCGGAAAGTTCATAGCGCGCTGCACTATCTCGACTGTTGTATGACAGAAGGTGATATATTGTGGAGACTCGGTCTCGAAGCAAAGACCACGCTATAGGGTTGTGATGAATGCGCGTTGGGCCCGGCTCCAATCCATCACCAGCCTTACTCTGTACTCGGCGCGTTCAAGGCCCGTTCTCTCACTGCTGTTGACAGAAAATCAACACAATTAATTACAGGAGTATTCGTAATATCCTATCTGGCAGATCGATAAACCGCCGGCAGGTCAGACCAGAGGACGAATATCACGTCGAATACCCGCGCGGCAGGCCCTGTGGCGTTAAAGTAATATCCGTTCCTCCTCTCTCAAATACGTACCCGAGTTTAATTAAGCTACGAACAGCTAACTCACTTACAGTATCTTCTTTCCATTAAGTGAGCTAATAGGTATTCAAGACCTCTTAGAATTGCAACTAAATAGAAATAGATGTTAGATGAAGTCAATAGTAAGTTTTACCGTACATTTTAATAATTTAATTTAACCATTTACTGCTTAAATATTTCCACAAAGGAAGAGAGAGATTTTCCCTTTTGAGGGGATACGACATTAGTAGACTACCACTTAAAGAGCATACTTTCATAATTTGTATTTACATTTCTGGCTGTCGATGCCTACGTACAGGATGAGTGATCAGTGCTAGGGTCCGGATTATTAGGTACTGATAGGTTAGAATGCAAACTTACTTAAGCCAGTAACAAGTATACCCTACAGTGTACAACGGTTACGCTATGAGATTTGCATAGATATTAGGGGTACAGCCTATAGAACTCCTTGAATTAATGCTACTCTTCCTACATTGTGGAACAACGGGTTGCATCATACTTCCTACAAACCAAATTACTTTGCATTCTAACCTATTACCACCCAATAATCCGAGGTATAGTGATCACTTACTCATGGATCACGGTGGCTGTCTGGAAGCATGACTTTTGTATGTAATTATAATTACCGGAATCATTCATATACTGCATACACGGATGCAGGAAACAATATTATCATATTTAAACACTGAAAGAGGAGCACATCGCGCACTTGGTCCGGAAACCAAATTCCTCCACATGTCCTCCTTCCGGAAAGGTGCGAGGGAGGGGAAAAACAGTACAACGGGATAAGGTCAGGATTTGAACTTCGGCCTCTTAGGTGAGAAGCCAGAGATGAAGTCACTCGGATATATTTTCTTCATTGCTATGTTTCGCGGATGTGATGTGCATCGCACATATGAATTTGATCTAGTTTTACTGCCGATCCCCTTCCTGACACTAAACCTATGTGGAGGGATGTACTTAACTATCGCGTAGTTCTGAGGTAGTTGACACTTCGGTGTGTTATGTGTAAATGGAGAAATGTGAATTAAGAGAAATATGCAAACACATAGCTTCCGAGCAGCAAAGTTATCCAGAAGCGGCTAAAATTCCTGTTCCGTACGGATGGCGAACAAGAGACCTTTCAAACCAAAGGCTGCTACTTTGAACATTCAGCCAAGTAGGTCTCTCTTTGTAGTTTCATTATATGAAAGTATTTTATAATAATAATAATAATAATAATAATAATAATAATAATAAATGACCCTCCGTGGCTCAGGCGGCAGAGCGTCGGCCTCTCACCGCTGGATACCGTGCTTCAAATCCCGGTCACTCCATGTGTGATTTATGCTGGACAAAGCGGAGGTGGGACAGGTTTTTCTCCGGATACTCCGGTTTTTTCCCTGTCATCTTTCATTCCAGCAACACTCTCCATTATCATTTCGTAGCATTTAACAGTCATTCATAAATCACTTTGGGAGTGGCGAACCCAATGTTCTAATGGTATATATAGGGTTCATTCATTTCATCCCTGAACCAGTCAAAGACCGGAAAACAGGCTGTACGTTTCCATGATGATGATGATAATAATAATAATAATAATAATAATAATAATAATAATAATAATAATAATAATAATAATAATAATAATAATAATAATAAGTTGTTATCGATGTTAACTACTCCTTTTTCGGAGACGGCGAGGTGCTGGAATTTTCCCCGCAAGGTTTCCTTAACGTGTCAGTAAACTTCCGATACGAGGCTCATATATTGGAACATTGTCAAATATCAATGGACTGAGCTGAGTTCGGCTCCACCAATTTGAGTTGAGAACGCCAGTGCTCTATCATTCAGCCTGGTATGTAAGTATATTCTTCAGACCCCGAAGGTCAAACTTAGGAGATAAAGCTCTCCCTCTCCCTGTTTCGAGTGATGGTACAATTTTGTACATGACAAACAGACTTTCATTGTTGCGTTATTACCATGTAACGCTTTGTTTACTAAATATTTTGTACTTCAAAATTTGTAGCTAATTATTCTCGGTGAAATGGTCTAACGGGGCATAATATACTCTAATACATACTGTGTAATATTCGGAAAGCCGACTCTAATGGCATAATTTACGCGGCATAAGGTATGAAGAAGAAAAGCGCTTGTCATGTCAAGCTGCAGATCCTAAGTGAGTGTTCTGAAGAAAAAAAGGAATGTAACATCGGTCTTGCGCGTTTTAAACGCATATTTTGTTTCTTGAAATTGTTTTTGTTGAATCATAAACATTATTTCAGAAACGGTGTTCTATTCTAATGTACCCTTGCCGACAAATCGTCTACTATATATTCAGGTTAGAAACTTCGGAATGGTGACAATATTTAATATTATTTTAACAAAATGAAACTGGATACCATTCTAATAATGTTTAATAGAGACTATGAGGATTAACCATAGGACGTTGGCTCTCAGTGTACAGTAGTCGTCATAAACCGGAAAGTACCGACCAGTCATGCCATTTTGAACTACTTTTGGGAGCATAAACATATAAGGTCATGAGTATTATGATTGAAAGTCGGAATAATGACCATCTGCATATTTTTGGTTTGATTTTCTGAAAGTCCTAATGTTTACCCTCCTCGCCCAAAGTTTAGATTGCGGCATAATATGCTAGACGAACAAGAAAATTGAAATTTGGAAAAATAATACGTTTTAGCCTGTAACGATCAGAAAACTTCCAAGATCTTTAAATTTTCACTTTTTATCCCCGAATAATATCGAAATATGGAGGCATTAATGTTGGTGCAGATCTTCGAGAAGTCCTATCACATAACGGATGATACAGTCTCCGTTCAGTTTGGAGTGATCTACAACCTTGGTCTTATGACTTTTTGTCATATCTGTATCACTTTTACGTTTGATGTTTCTATATTTCTCGACGTTAAGTAAAATTCATACTTTCAGTCACCTATGGGAAAGATCATCAAACTCTATACGAAAATTGGCCCACCCAGTAGCCATATGTGAGCCAAATGCTATGTATGTAGCTTTCACATCATTATCCGAAATGTAATGCAATGTGAGATAATCTTACAAAACATTGACCCTATTCAACTTTTCTAACTCAATCTGACTCATGAATAGATGATATGTCATAGGATCAGCAATTTAGGTCGCTAAATCCGGCGTCTTGTGGTACAATCCTTATGTCGACATGACGTACCGTTTAGCAGCAGTTAATCTGTAAATGATGGTCTGCAATAATGTGAACATGCATATACTTTCGTATGTCGATCTATATATATTTACTTATGTCGATTTGTAGCGATCGAGGAAGGGCGTGTCTGCTATTGTAATCAGTACTCCCCACAGCAACTTTGACTGGCAGTAGGAATGGGTTCCTTCTCCAACTCCTGTGTAACTGACATTAGTAACGAAGGCCTACCTTTGTAATGAATAATTTACTTCTCGATTTGACTTGCAGAAGGCAAGGGAGCATGCAGTTTTGTTTAAAACTCCCCTACCCGATTGTGTTCATCTGTAGGCAAGGGTGCCCGCCATTATAAACAAATGTACTCATATAAAATCTGACTGGCATAGGCATAGTGGCCTGGTATTTTAATGGAAACTCTCCAACTTGGTGTGACTGTGAGGGTGAGAACACAGACGACATTGTTATGAGCCCCTGCAATAAACTGAACGCCAAGGTAACCAAAACGGACATTGACAGGAGCCACAGAGTAGGACCGAAGGTGCCAGGAAAACCTCGACCCATCATTGTGTTCACGTCCTTCCGCTCTAGGCAAGATGTTTTCACACGGAAGCGCCAACTGAAAAGAACACCTACCACGATACGAGAAGACTTGACTGCAACTCGTCTAGCAATTCTGAAGGCAGCCATCACTGTTCATGGACTAAGGAACACTTGGACTGATCACGGGGATATCATAATTAAGTTGGCAGTTGGTACAAGGCGTCGTATCAACCGCATGTGTGATATTCCTAGATTGTAATCTACAAACATCACCACATCAGTACAGAACTACATTCGCTTTTAATGTGAGTACCGAAATATTGTCTTCCCTTGCTTTCATAGTAGGAATTCACTACAGTTAAGTTTCACTTTCTCTTTCTCCTCTCTCTCTCTCTCTCTCTCTCTCTCTCTCTCTCTCTCCTCTTCCTCCCTCCCATTCATCAATCTCCCATAACACACTTCCTATCACATCTTTTACTATATCAGGTATCTGTTTTCCAAATATAACATCGCTAGTTAGAACCCTCTAATTTAAAATTAGATTCATTTGTGTGATTTACCTTGTATAATCTGTTTGTAGTGTGTTCTGTCATTGTTATTAGCTTTGCACTGTCTTTTATTTCTCCAGTGATCAGTATTGCTTGAACTGTATTTAACCGTAGTCCTCTCGTTAGTACTGTTTTAGCTTTAATTTTCTGTTCCGAAGTTGGCATACCTTTTAACACAACAAGGGCATGCTTCTGACGACAGCAGGTCTAAGCGCATTCCTTTAATTCCATCCTCTTGCTCCCCTCTTCCGTTAACCGCTCCCTTCACTCACATAGGTGCTACAGTAAACCCAGGTCCTATTTCAGCCGCTACTATCTTGAAGGAAATCGTGGACCAATTTCCAAGAGCTCTTAATGTTTGCCACTGTAGCATTCTTTGCTCTCCCAAACGCGCATGGATGAAATGCATAACCTGTTTTCTACGCGCCAGTTCCATGCAATTCTTATGTCTGAAACGTGGTTGAGCAGCAAATGCCCCAGTTCAGCTGTTGACATAGACGGGTACGTCCTTCTACGAAATGACCGCGAGGGGAAAGGCGGGGGGGGGGGGGGGGTGGCGGCTGCTTATGTTGCCAGAGACCTCAACCCTCAAGTAATTAGCCATTCACCTTCACAGTATGAACGTAAACCAGAGTTTTTGTTTATAGAGATAACACTGTCTAGAACGAAATGCTTGCTAGGAGTAGTTTACAAGCCTCCGAAAGTAGGGTATTTGACCGACCTTGAGACTGAAATACTAAACCTTCTGCCAGACTATGAACACGTTACTGTAATGGGCGACTTCAACACAAATTTGTTAGACAGTACCGCAGTTTCAACTCGACAGTTTCGTAACATTTTCGAAGCATGTAACATGACAATTTTACCTCTCGGACCAACCCACCACACTAATAGCAGTCACACCCTTCTCGATCTAATAATAACAAACAATTCAGCGAAAGTCCTGCAACATGGACAGACATCAGCCCCGGGGCTATCTGGACATGACATAATCTACCTGTCCTACCAATTACAAACTCCGAAACCAAGGTCGAAAATATTATCATTCAGGGACCTCAGACGAATTGACGCAGATAAATTAGAAGAAGATACTCTTTCCGTGCCGTGGATATAAATAAATCGCGCCAATAATCTACAGGAAATGGTCTCAACATTTAATAACCTAGTGACGCATCTCTACGATCGGCACGCCCCAGTGCGTACGGGAAAAGGTTCCAGAGCTCCTAAGCCGTGGATAGATGACGAAATTCGCCACTTAGTGGCTAAACGAGACGCTGCTCATAGACGATACAAGCACTACCCAACGGAAGTGAACCACCAGACTTATAAAACACTGCGTAATAAAACGACCTCTAAAATTCGAAGCGCTAGACTACGTTACGCCCATAACTTGATTAGACCTGACGTACACCCTGCGACGATGTGGAAATCTATGAAATAATTTGGTATCAATAACCAGAAATCTAACGATGAACTAAATGTTAACGTAGATGAATTAAACGACCATTTCATCTCGCCAACGGGAATTAATCCTGTCGTAAAGGAGAAAACTATTAATACTGTACATATGATAATACGCCATCTCCACAAAGAGATCAATTTTACTTCAGTCACGTCACACCGCAAGAAGTGATTGACTCAATAAAACGAATCAAGACCAGGGCTAGGGGCGTAGATAATATAGGCCATGAAATGCTCATGAAAATTCTCCACCACATCACTTATCCATTGGTGAAGATTTTTAATTACTCACTGCAACAGGGGACTTATCCGGAAATATGGAAAATGGCCATAGTTTACCCGCTTCCGAAAATAAGACTGGCGAAGGACGTCGGTGACTATCGGCCGATTAGCATCTTATGCATATTGTCAAAAGCTTTAGAATTCATAGTTCACAAGCAAATTACCGACTACTTTATTCAACACAATCTTCTTGATATCCACCAGTCCGGCTTTAGATCGAAACACAGCACCTGCAGTGCATTAACACATGTGACTGATGACATAAGGCAAGCTATGGACAGCAAACAACTGACAGTTCTAGCGTTATTGGACTTTAGTAAAGCTTTCGACACTGTTGACAGAGACATACTTATATCCAAATTAAATAGTTTAAATTTCTCCGCGAGTGCACTCCAGTGGATCAGATCCTATCTCACCGGTCGCCAGCAGTGTGTACTTAACAACAACAATGAATATTCAAATTGGCGTACGGTCGACGTAGGAATACAACAAGGATCTGTACTGGGCCCCCTATTTTTCTCTTTGTATATAAATGGCATATCTTCCGGATTAAAACACTGTAAATACCACTTATACGCTGATGACCTACAGATATATATATACGCAGCAAACACGAAAACCTACACTCAGAAACACGTCACCTGAATGAAGACTTGATGACCATAGATACATGGGCCAGAACTCACGGATTAAAATTAAACCCATCAAAATCCCAGGCAATAATTATTGGTTACCCTAAATTACTTTGCAAGCTCAATCGAACAGCGTTACCACAGTTGTCCATAAGTGGTACTCCCATACAGTATAGCCAAAATGTAAGAAATCTTGGCATAATATTTGACGAACATCTGTCCTGGTCTGCCCAAACTATATCTGTGTGTAGGAAAATATACGGAACGCTACGCTGTTTCAGTAAATTCAAATTCACTTTCCCTTTTAAACTAAAGAAAATTCTTGTTGAATCACTCGCATTACCTCATTTTGATTATTGCGACATAGTTTACAACAACCTAGGAGTAGACTGGGGAAGGGAATTACAGTGCGCTCAGAATGCCTGTGTAAGATTTATCTGTGAACTTCGTTACGCTGACCATGTCACACCGTCTTACACGCGGCTCGGGTGGCTTCGCCTGCAAGAACGACGCACACTTCATACTCTTTGCTTCTTGCATACTATTCTTAAAAGTTCTCAACCAGCCTATCTCCGTGATCGAATGAAGCTCCTCTCCACAGACCATAACAAAAATACCAGATCCTGCAGCACCATGTGTTTATCCCTTCCTGTACACAGAACAGCAATCTACACGAAATCATTCACCGTTACCGCAGCCCGACAATGGAATCTCTTACCAGTGGACGTCAGAAGCATGTCCAGCAGCTTAGCTTTTAAACATGCCTGTGTCGAAATACTAGGTAAACATGCATGAATCATCAAATTATGACCTGAAAACACCTACTCCTACCGCCTCTTCATCATCATTTCCCTCTTCCTTTCACAGATATTCTTCTTCTTCCTCTTCTACTTCTTACTAATCCTTCTCTTCACCTCTCAACTGAGGGCGATATTTCGGTGTACTGTAGACATGTGTATATTTTCTAAACTTTTTCTTAAGTAGTTGGTATAGTACTCATTATTCATAATTATATTCTTAGTACTCGTTATTCATAGTTATATTCTTAGTACTCATTATTCATAATTATATTCTTAGTACTCATTATTCATAATTATATTCTGTACTTTACGTACGATTTATATTATATAGATGATATGATCATTTTTTTAAAGTGTGGTTACTTTTGTTAATGGTATTACTGTTACTATTGTCCATATTATCATATTATTGTCATCAGTAGTTACTATTAAGTGTTCTAGGTTAAGACTGGTTAAGTGTAAGAAAGGGAGTACATCCCTAACTTTGCCAGGATAAATAAAACATATTACTTACTTACTTACTTACTTACTTACTGGCAGTAAGCTGGCTGGCAGTAGGAAAGGGGTCCTGTCATAATGATAGCTGCACAACTCAATTTAGACTGGTTGTAGGGAAGTTGCCTGCCATTATAATAAAAACATCTTTAACTGTAATCTGTCTGGAAGTCGATTGTGACCACGCAGTAGGCAATGTTCCTGCAATTATAATGTAAATTTACCTACTCTATTTTGAATGGCACTAGGCAAGTTAGCCTGCCGTTATTATCACAAATCCGTAACAAACTCTTTACATTGGAAACAACGTATGGGGACCTCCCCATGCTGTTTCCCGTATAACGCAAAGAGACATGCAATTTTAAAACAATCGTATTTACTGCATGTACAGTACAGTATTTACTTCCGTATTCGAATACAATGTAGAATACCGTAGCGAAACACGGCTATATCTGCTAGTATTTTAATAAATTGCTTAAAACTTCGAACAGTTAAGTTACTAAACGCGGGCGAAGTACCGGTTACATGCTAGTTCTTAAATACGAACAAATTTAGAACCTGAATTATCCTTCGATTAAGTAAACACCATTCACTACAAAGAGCTCTCTTCGTTCTGTTTGGAATTCGTTTGGAAACATTGAAACCATCTATTCATTTCCATCGAGTTTATATTGGTAGTCCTAGTCTCAGCCCTGAGATCAATGTATTCTTGTAACCCCTGTGACCTTCTATTCTGGTGACCAAATATTTGCTCGCGTTCAACTGTCGAGTCGGGCAAGCGCACTGAATATTGAAGACGGGCAAAGCATCTTACTTCAAGTGGAATATTCTCCATCGCAGCTCTCATGGAAGGCAAACCCTGCTTAAGAATTTTGATGTATGTCATCAAAGATGAATATTCTTAAAATATATTTTTATACCTCATATCTTTTCTTGAAATGGAAATGTTCGTTACCCTTCGTGAAAGAATATTATCAGATGAATTCATTGTCTGATATTCACTTTACGTTAAAGAGAGAATTGTAAGTGGTTGACTGGGAAGAACCTTACTTTTATTTCTGTTAGGTTTATTTCGCTAATATCCACTGAACTTTATTAAATATGTTCTTAATCCTGAATGACTATAATGAAATCGTATTATATAGTCTCTCAGACTGTAATAAAAATATATTTCAACTAAAGTACGCTCTATTATTAATCTGTGAAAGATTCTGAAAGGCTATTGAAATCAGAAAAAGGACAGGGATTAAATATTATGTTGAATAACGACTGCCTCCTTTTTATTACATAAGATTAATAGTAGAAAGACCGCATCAACTGCATACCCAAGTAGACCAGAGTGCATCATTGTGCACACACATATTCATTATTTAATTTATTAAATGTTCGCTTTGTAGATACGACCACTCTTCAATGTATTCTGCAGCTCTTTTCATCTTCGGGGAACTTTAACATTCAATTATGCTCTTGATGTTCTCCAGATAAATCGTTCTCTCATGTTTTTTGCTAACATTTTGCTTTCGAAAATGTTGAGTTATTGAAAATATTTGCCATAATACGGCAAATTAATGATGTCCTTCTTCTTATTTTTCTACAGATTTTGCCAAACCTGTTGGGTCACTGGAGCGAACTCTGTGGCACATATGAATCTGATGCCCTTCCTGACGCCAACCATACTTGGAGGGATATAATCGCTATTGCGAATTTCTGTGGTAGTTAGTAGTGTGGTGTTTTGTCTATGAACAGGAGAGAGTGTTGGGACAAATACCAACCCTCAGTTCCCGAATCAGAAGAATTAATCGCACGAGATTAAAATCTCCGATTCAGCCGGGAATTGAACCTAGGACCCTCTGAACCGAAGGCCTCAACTCTGACCATTCAGCCAATAAGTCGTACCAATACGGCAAATTAATGACATGTCCAATAAATTTTCACTTCCATAAAGCAGTGAGCTGCGTACAAACATCATTTGCTAATCTCTTTGTCAGGTGCACAGAAGTCAAATATTATTTTTCTCCTTCAGTTTTACCACGGCTATTATTCTCTTTGTACCCATAGTGCATGTGTTGTATAATGTAATCATATTTCCCAGATAACTTCATTTACCTGATTAGTTTTGGTGTCATCTATCAGTATGTTGGTTTTGATTTCACAAGTGTTATTCCTGACAGACATGACCTTGGTTCGTTTATTGACTTTCAGTTTCCATTTTTGGGAGTATCAAATAACACTTGTAACATTTTCCTTATTTCCTTTTCTCTGGAACTGTGGCAAAGTCATCAGTCATTTTGATGCAGTGTTAGTGTAGGTGATCAGGGACAACACGCGAAATATGCGACTGGAAGGAGAGAAAAATTTCAAACCCGGAAAACGATAGGGCCTTGGAATACGATAGACCTACTACATACGAGAAACTCCACATCCTGGAGCGAGAACTGATGAGGGAAAACATCGACCGTATGTGACATAGCTGAGACACACATGGTGTATACCTCAGGAGGGCAGAACACAAGCAGGAACGAAGTGGCGGTATTGGTGGACAACAGACTGGTGAAGTACATTCTGGGGTATGATACCATCAACGATAGAATAGTAAAGCTGACCGTGGAAGCCAAACCAGAAAACATTCTTGTGCTGATCTACATGCCTACTTCGGATGCTTCAGATGATGAGGTATAACAGGTGTATGGCAGAATTGGATAGGAGATTGAGAAAAACCCGATTAATGAATCTGTATATATCCTAAGGAACTTCAATTCGAAAGTAGGCTGCACCAAGAATGGGCCACATCTTCGAGATATTGTAGGTCAGTTTGGACTTGGTGAGATAAATGGAAGGGGAGATCGCCTGCTGAAATTTGCCACGGATCCTAACCTAGTGATTACAAACACGCTGTTCCAACCCCATCCCCGCTGACCCTCAACTTGGGCAAGTCTCAATAAAATTCCTAAAAACCTGATCGAATTTTTGTTGGCGAGAAGGAGGTGGAGAACATCCATCATGAACACAAAGGCCAAACCGGGGGACAGATTGTGGCTCAGATCACAAACTCCTTCTTGCTACCTGCACGCTCAAACTCCACATCACCAGGAGGACGAACCGGACAGCAAGAATCTGTTTCTCTAACCCAGCAGAGCCCAAACTACATCTCCAAAGTGTGGCAATATATCAGGCGATTTAAGATACCAACGAGTCGTCGGAAGCAGGTCAAAAGCTGGATCGAAGAGGCAGCTAAGAAATGTGAGCCAATTCCAGGCACGAAGAGAAAGGCATGGATGACGATGATACACTGACACTGATTGAAGAAAGAAAAATGCTCAGGTCTGAATGAGAAGCCCATGAAGACAACGAAGCTAGGCTGAGAAAACTGAAGAGAAGACTTAAAGCAGTGTCCGAGATAGATAGGAAAATCAACTGTGCAGGAAGATTTGGGACACGGAAAAGTGGCCAGAGGAATTGAGCAAGTTGATCTTCATCGCTGTCTACAAGAAGAGAGCACCCACCGATTGCAACTACCGCACTGTGGCCTTGACACCATACGCTAGCAAGGTCGTATTCCACATCGTCAAATAACGGCTCAAGAATTTTCTGCTCGCACAGATCGCAGAGGAAAAACGAGGCTTTTTCCCAGGGAAGGGAACAAGAGAACAGATATTGAATATACGTCAGATTATCGAAAATCCAGGAAATTCAAAATCACGATGTTTCTGTTCTTCGTCCACATCAAGAAAGCTTTCAACAACGTGAGATGTAATGCGCTCTGGGATATACTTCGGTACATGGGAACTCCAGAACACCTCATCAATCTAGTCAAGGCACTTTAACGATAATAACAGGTCACATGTTCGCGTCAACGATTCAGGACCGAGGCTTGCGTCAGATGAGGGTGCATCCTATAGCTTCTGCTCTATAACATCTACTTAGGGCACATTATGAGGAAGGTGCTGGAAGAGTGTGAAGGAGATATTCGAGTAGGAGGAAAGACGATCGGCAACTTGAGTTATTCAGGCGATACCCTCATCATAGCATCGAGCACCAGGGAGATGGAGATTATCATGGACCGACTCACAAGAGTGGAGTCTGGAATAGTGATCAACGTTGTTAAGACGAAAGTCATGATCGTGGACCGGGTAACTAACAACTTGCCACACCTGAGACAAGTAGGAGGCGTTGAAGTGGTGAGCAAATTCGTTTATCACGGTGTCCTAATAGCGAACAATGGGGCTGCTCGGATGAGATCAGGAGACGCCTGGCAATGGGACGCAAGCTGAAGGCGAAGATTACGAATATCTGAAAAGACAGGGCCATCACTAACAACACCAAACTTAGGTTGGTAAATGCTCCAGCTTTTTCTGTCGCCACATACGCAGCTGAAACCTGGACAATTTATAAAGCTGACAGGAAGTAGATTGGAGCGCTTCAAATATGGGTATACCACCCCGAGTTCTAAGAGTATCCTGGACGAACACCGGACGAACACCGGACGAACGCTACTATCCTATAAGAGCTGAAGATAAAGGATAGGCTCATGAAGAAAATTAGCCAGGCCTATTTGTGATACTTTAGCCACATATCAAGGTGAACTGGAGATATGGAAAAGTTGATCGTGGACGGCTGGCTGGTTGAATGGTCAATGTAGCGGTCTTTAGTTCATAGGTCCCTGGATTCGAATCCCAGACAGGCTGAGATTTTAGCCACCTTTCGTTATCTCCTCCAGTTTGCGGGCCAAGAGTCCGTGATTTAATTAATACACATTTTCAGTACTCCACCACAGAAACATGTAAGAGAATACATCATTCCACATAGCATTTGTATCAAGAAGGGCCTCCGGCCGTAGGACTGGTCTTAATCCGCATTAATGTCGACCCCTTATCGTTGCGAAAAGGATGATGGAATAAAAATTACTTCTCACTAACTTTATTCGTCTTACTTCCAATCATGGTATAAGAAATTCCAAGTCCATGTATTTTCATATATTTCCCATTATTGACCACTATCTTAAATTATTATTCTAATCAAATATACATAATGTATTTCGGTAGTGAATATGACGGTCCCTAAAGATCTCAGATTTCCTATTTTTACTTTAATTCCAGTTGGACCCCTGTATTTTAACTTTTCTGCAGTTCGTCACTTTGATGTAGGTTTTCAAAACCTGGTTAACGGTGATAACTGAGCTTATTCAGCGGATGTAGTTTGGAGAAATGGAAATGGGAAGAACGAAACAGATGGATCGAAATAATGCTAGGCAGAAACTGGCGCGTACTTAATTACTATCCACTGAAACTTCGAGTGGTATCTGATGATGAAATATTAAAACTTCCCTCAAATAATATGTCAGTTTCAAATATGTACTTTTTATAGAATCCCCGGGTTTATTTATCTGCTGAAATCGCGGTTGTATTATAGCAGATACTGGTGGAAGATGAAGTATTCTTGGATGAAGTTGGAATGCGCAAGTTTAGCAGAAAGAAGATCACGAACTCGGTAGATGAGTCACGTTGTGGTCGTCAACTTCCTGTCCTTAAGCCAACAATGTGCAACGTGCTGTGGAAGTGATTCGCAAGGCTGTACGTGCCACTGGCCACCTTTTGTCACCGCAGCTTTTAGTGAGTCCAATCTCGACACCAACAGAGGATCTGACTAGTACTATATACACAGGAAATGTCGCATGGCTAGATGACATAGGTCTAAATTATTGTCTAATGAAATACACAATCGGCAACATTTTTCATTTGTATGGAGTAGAAGTGAATTATTTAAAATTCAATAAAATGTATAAAATATAAACTTTTCCCCAATCAATGATGAGCACCTACTTAGAAAATAAATTTGTTGTGATTACATATATAGTATAATGTCAAGTCTGTCAAATTAAAATCACCCGTTCCATAAAAAATGTGAACGCACAAATAATTTAAATCAAAAAAACCAAACCCCATGGCACTACAGCCCTTAAAGGGCCTTGGCCTACCAAGCGACCGCTGCTCAGCCAGAAGACCTGCAGATTACGAGGTGTCGTGTGGTCAGCACGACGAATCCTCTCGGCCGTTATTCTTGGCATTCTAGACCGGGGCTGCCATCTCACCGTCAGATAGCTCCTCAATTCTAATCACGTAGGCTGAGTGGACCTCGAACCAGCCCTCAGGTCCAGGTAAAAATCCCTGACCTGGCCGGGAATCGAACCCGGGGCCTGCGGGTAAGAGGCAGGCACGCTACCCCTACACCACGGGGCCGGCATAATTTAAATCAAGTATAATTAATTGGTACGCATTAGGTGAATCCGGCAGTTATTTATTCGGGTTATTTCTATTACGTATGTATAGTACATTACATCTGTAGTGACAAGTTTCCGAAAACTGTAAAAAGTTTTAGGGGTCATAAAACGAATAACGCAATTACATTCCTGAAAATATACTGTAATATTGAACTTCACTTTAAAGAATAATTGCACATTTCAATAAATTTATTGAGTCTTCGATATTCACCACTTTCTACATGAACTCCCTCTCTTCACATTATTTTGATAGTTTACCCACATCTCTAACAATACTATACTTTCTCCCTGGTTTGTTTTGCTCAATGTAAGCTCCCTCTATTGATCGGTGGTAGAATGTTGACTTCTGGATCGCAGAAATACTGGGTTCAAGCCTGCGGAGGTGGTCGGATTGTTGAAAACTGGACAAGTGTCCATTCGTCACATTGTGACGTACGAATATTTTATTTATTTCGTTGTTACACTAAAAACCTTCAGGGCTGGCGACGGCGGGATTCGAATTCACCAAATCCCGAATGCAAGTTCACAGCTATGCAACTCTAAGCGCATGTCCAAAATATGCATTCAGATTTTAGTTCCTATGTATAAAGTAAAGTTGTTGAACACATAAGGGAAATTTGTTGTATTCCTGTCGAGGTTAACCTGTGTTACGTATTCGCAGTGTTTTGTTCATTGCTTCTTCTTCTCATGAGAGAACGTGTTGCATAGTCACACTGCAAAGCTTACAGAAATATTCAACAGTATAGTATGGAGTAAGATGTCAAAACATAATGTTTGTAGGATGCCAATAATTATATATTGGTGTTTGTGATGCCTAATTACTTTCAATAAGAGGGTGCTCCTAGGATAAAAGTAATGCAGAAATTATGACTCAAGCCAGGACTGAAAACTCTCCGTATATCTGAAGAAATTGATGATGTTAGAAGGAAGAAGTCCAACCTGGATGCTTCTCTCATCTCCACATCATCAATAACTGTGTAGAGAGATCAGAAAAGTTCTTTTTGTTATTTGCTTTACGTCGCACCGACACAGATAGGTCTTATGGCGACGATGGGACAGGGAAGGGCTAGGAGTAGGAAGGAAGCGGCCGTGGCCTTAATTAAGGTACAGCCCCAGCATTTGCCTGGTGTGAAAATGGGAAACCACGGAAAACCATCTTCAGGGCTGCCGACAGTGAGGTTCGAACCCACGATCTCCCGAATACTGGATACTGGCCGCAATTAAGCGACTGCAGAAAAGTTCTAGGGAAAATTTTGATAACACTGTTGACCCTGAATATCCCGCGGGTGTCCATTCTTTAATTAATTAAACATGTAATAATAATAATAATCCTGCACAAACTCACAGGAACAAGCTGGGGCCCATCTGCATCCACCCTCCGAACTATAGTACTTGCGTTAGTATACCCAGTAGCCGAATACTGCTGCCCAGTATGGCTCAACAGTGCCCATACAAAGAAGATAGACACTCAGTTAAACGATACAATGAGGGCTATATCAGGAACCATCCAATCCACACCTTTGGAGTGGTTACCAGTTCTTTCAAATATTCCACCTCCTCATCTCCGAAGACAAATGGCACTGAAGAAAGAATGGGTTAAATGCTGTGACAATCCTCTTCTACCAATACATCAAGACTGCCTACGTGAAGATCTCAGGCTGAAATCTAGGAAACCTTCTTGGTTACTAGGAAAGAGGCTAGTCCAAGATGAATTTCATACTAACACTGCCTGGCGCTATGGGTGGGCAGCTTCAAACCCTGACAGATTAGGTCTAATTTCGGATCCAGTTATGCAACCTCCTGGTTTCAACTTACCCAGAAAAATCTGGTCATCACTTAATCGGATCAGAACTCAACATGGCAGATGCAACTTCCGGACACACAAGTGGAAGATTACCAGCGATCCTTATTGCGACTGCTCAGATGTGCCTCAGACCGTTCAACATATCGTCACAGAGTGCCCACTCCGAAGATTCAGTGGGACAATAAAGGATATCCACGAGGCCAGTGATGAAGGTGTGAGTTGGCTAACAAAACTGGACATTCAGCTTTAGCAGCAATGCAGATATTGATGAGCTCAAATGTATAAATATAGTTAATAACCAAATTGTAACAATGTATCCTCATGCCATACGAAATAAAAAAAAATAAAAATAATAATAATAATAATAATAATAATAATAATAATAATAATAATCGCCGCCTCTGTGGTGTAGTGGTTAGCGTGATTAGCTGCCACCCCCGGAGGCCCGGGTTCGATTCCCGGCTCTGCCACGAAATTTGAAAAGTGGTACGAGGGCTGGAACGGGGTCCACTCAGCCTCGGGAGGTCAACTGAGTAGAGGTAGATTCGATTCCCACCTCAGCCATCCTGGAAGTGGTTTTCCGTGGTTTCCCACTTCTCCTCCAGGCGAATGCCGGGATGGTACCTAACTTAAGGCAACGGCCGCTTCCTTCCCTCTTCCTTGCCTATCCCATCCAATCTTCCCATCCCTCCCCAAGGCCCCTGTTCAGCATAGCAGGTGAGGCCGCCTGGGCGAGGTACTGTTCATACTCCCCAGTTGTATCCCCCGACCAAGAGTCTGAAGCTCCAGGACACTGCCCTTGAGGCGGTAGAGGTGGCATCCCTCGCTAAGTCCGAGGGAAAAACCGAACCTGGAGGGTAAACAGATGATGATGATGATAATAATAATAATAATAATAATAATAATAATAATAATAATACTGTAATAACCACTGATAAGCATTTAAGACTATCGTCGACGTGGCAGATCCCCTATCGTTTGTCTATTTAGTATTTTCTTAAATTATATTTTAAAAAGTTGGAAATTGATCAAACATCTCCCTTGGTAAATTACTCCAATCCCTAATTCCTCTTCCTACCAACGAGGGTTTTTCCTATATTTGCTCTTGAATTTCAGTTTTATCTTCATATGATGATCTTTCCTACTTTAAAACTCTCCACTCAAGCTTATTCGACTACTAATGTCACTCCGCCCATAGCTCGGAACATCCGCCCATTGACCTATTCCTCTCCTTACTCCCAAGTCTCCCCAGCCCAAAGTCTGAAACAACTTTGTAACAAAACGCTCTTGTTGAAAATCACCCGCAATAAATCTTGCTTCTTCCTTTTGGATCTTTCCCAGTTTTTGAGTCAAGTTCTCCTGGTGAGCGTCCAATATAGTAGAACCATACTCGAATGGGGGTATTATCAGTGACATGTCAGACTCGTTGGCTGAATGGTCAGCGTACTGGCCTTCGGTTAAGAGGGTCTCGGGTTCGATTCCCGGCCGGGTCGGGGATTTTAACCTTAATTGGTTAATTCCAATGGCCCGGGGGCTGGGTGTTTGTGATGTCCCCAACATCCCTGCAACTCACACACCACACATAACACTAACCTCCACCACAATAACAAGCAGCTACCTATACATGGCAGATGCCGCTCACCCTCATCGGTGGGTCTGCCTTACAAGGGCTGAAATCGACTAGTAATAGCCACACGAAATTATTTATTATCAGTGACGTATACGCCTTATCTTTTATATCCTTACCATACGATGAGATCTGTAATATTTTTTTACACTCCCATTTATGTGATAACCCAAACAAAAATCTTTATACTGTAACAGTAAATGTGGTACTTCGGTAGACATGAGACGCAGGGCGTGTACCATTCGTTGAAGTGCATACAGAGGGAGAGGGTTTGTTTAAATAAATCTTAATTTTTTTTCCAGAGTTTATTAAGGAATTGAAAGTAATGTCACCTCTGTACAGCGGATACAGTAGAAAATGTTCCTCGTCCTATGGCTGGCGGTGTCCTTGGATTCAAGCAGCTCCATTTTCCATATCAGCGAACCACCATTCGTCCCTCGATGGAAGTTCTAGAAAATCCATTCGATGTCTTGAAGATCTATGCGACGTTAATGAATGGCGTCGAGGTAGTCCTTGTGAATGGTGAACATGAATGAACATCGTTAAGACCTGGGGCGAGTTAATGTAAAGGCTGCTTCTGCACAGATGAGAGGAACGTTTATAAATGGTTTTAACAAAGTTCAAACACAAAATGTATCTTTATCACACTGTGAAATGTCACTCAATTTTGTCCCGTGTTAGGTGAAAGAATGCCACTAGACTCGAATAATCATGTAAGTTAATACTCATAAAATAAAAGTCCGCTCGAAACTTATCGTCGAGTTTAACAGAGTCACTTAAAGTTTGTGGCACTTGGTACAACGTAAGGTAATGCCGCATGACTTAGTTCTTTGAAGCACTGTTCAACATAATTCATTGAAAATAAAGATGTTCCACTCGTGAATTAGAACTCATTCACGTATTGAAAATAACATGAAATCAAAGACGAAATTAATCGAGTATTGACAGTCCTTGGTTCGACTGTTCGTAAACTGAATGTTCGCAGAATTGAAATGTGCTGTTTATTAGAATTGAAATGCACTGTTCACACATGCACAGTTCACAGTTCATGACCTAAAATATTGACACAGTTCATGGAATGGTAAATTAAATTTGGATTCAAACACAGTCTTATAACTCGAAGTATTTAGTACTCGGTAAGGAGCAATCAGTTCTAAGTCCTGTCCATAACATAAAACTTCAATTTCGAGCACTCGAAAACGTTTGCGAGTCTTAGACACTCGTATAGAGTAACAGTCAATAGATAATGTCCAGACGATACACAATTCATCTCACGTCATATCGGAGTAAAAAGTTGTCACAGTATAAAGAAATCTGCATCATAAGTCCATATTCAACACGATTAGGTTAAAGTCCGCGGACTTGAAACTTAATAGCGGCTTCACGCTCGATCACGGTGCCCGCGAACCGACTGTGCGAACACTACAGTCTAGCGTGCACATAGATATTCCGGCCACACACTGGCATCACACTCTGGCAACATGCTGTAACACACTGCAGCGCACTGCAGCACACTCTAACATGCTGGAACACACACTGGTCTGCTGAGCGAAGCAGTACGTATTTATATCTGATCCGGGCCTCCACCCCTTGTTCCATAACTTTATCGTCCCAAGTCAGATTCACGTGAAATTCGGCAGGAACATAGCTAAGGGATCAAGTTATATGGTGATGTTCAATTTGTTCAATTATTATCGTGAGAAAAGTTATTACCCGTCGAAACTCGAAGAACATTTACATCAGTCTAGACTCTGTAGTGCGGCGAGACATGCTGTGACGTCACCCGCTCACCACGTCACACGCGCACAGCTGTTGCTCGCCGTCCAGTCAGTCCTTCGTAAGCGGCCCGGAACGTAACACGTAAGTTTTAAAATTTCTATGACGGGGACTTAGTTTGTACCGCCGTTACCGGTACATCTCCCCCTCCTCCTGGGGAAAAGAAAATTCGATAGGATTTTCTTTTAATGATATTCTCTCCTGAAATATTTCTTTAGGTTGGCTGCATTGTAAATGCCCTCGATGCTTCCATCCAATTTGTTAATTTTGTATGCCCCGTTTTCGAGAACCTCTGCAATTCTATATGGTCCTACATAAAGTGGGCAAAGCTTTGCATAAATGCGAAGTTCGGGGTGCGAAACAGCTGGTTTTCTTTATCAATGGCCAGGGGGTTTAGATACGGAGTGACACATTTAGAAATGATACCATTAGTTTCCATCTCCTTTATCACAGTCCTGGCTTCCTCTCGGTACTTCTCAGGAACTGGATAGGGCCGTTTTTTATAAGGAGAGGTGTCCTTGACATTCAATTGGTATTCAAAATCTCTAATAACGCCGGGTTTGTCATCAAAAACCTCAGGGAATTTCTCAAATATTTGTTGAGTTGCTTCTGCCACGCGGGAATCGAACTCTGGGCTTTCAGCCACACTGGTGAGAAATATGAAGTGATCACGACCTTCGTCGAACACATCCTCAATAATGGGCACTTCCTGGCCCTCGACGGGTCCCTCTTGACCGGGTCCACCCTCTTCGCAATCTATCACATCGGCAGGCAAAGCATCGCTCATCTTGCCTCCGGCTTCTATGAATGGGGTACCCAGACCTTGGCACTTCAAATTATTACAGTCTACCAGCTGCAAATCTACAGAGTCGATGTTAAAAAATCGTATGACTTTGGCAGGATAATCAATGATTCCCCCATATCGTTTGTAACGTTCCAGACGTTACAGTGTAATTATGTTAATTTTATTATGTGTAATTAATTCAGGAATTTAACGTCATGATATTTATTTTGGTATGTAATTGTATTATAATTCATGTTTAATCATTTGCTCACTATCATTTCATTACTTTGTAACTACGACTGGTAAACGAGGGCTGAATATCCTAATATTCACTTAGATTCTTGCGACATGCGTTTAAAATTAACTTGCAGTAGATTTCCTCTATCTTGCCACATCACCGAGGAAGAAGGAAGGACAAATTTAGACACCAAGTTCTGGGAAAAGCGAGCACGTGTTCACGCGTCCTAACGTAAGCTACCGTATTTCGACCAGAATTATTCAAACTGATCACCGCCTATATTTTCAAAGGAGCGTCATGTTGCCATGGATACTGAGTGAAAAGACTAATAGAAGAACAGTTAATATCATGGTTAAGACCCGTCAACTCTAATATCTAGAGTGGGGAGAGACGTGTCATCTGATTGGACCACGTGTAGCGACCTGTAATTAGCGCGAGAGAAGGTTATAAAAGGGCGTGTTGGAGCTCTTGGCTTCATCTTCAACGGATCTTCTACGGATCTTCTACGAGTCTTCTACGTGATTCTGATCGATATTATTCTACATTATTCTACGTGAATCTTCTACTTGATTCTTCATCTCGATACTTAGAAATTCTGAATGAGGGGTGTATAGCCACTCTCATCAGGAAGTACGTACAGCTCGGCTACAAGACCGGTTTGAACCAGTCTAAGTCAATAGGTAGTATTAATCTAGATAGAAATGAAACTTCAGAGAACATTTTCAGTAAAGTTGGAAGGATTCTTAATTGAGTATCCTCTCCATATAACCCAAGGTGGTTCTTCTAACTATGACTTAGGGCTTATCTCCAATATATGGGATAAAGCATAATAGGGAGTGTTAGTTTTGAAGTCATCTTCCAATTAGTGGTGGGTGCAATTTGCAAGGCAGGAATGGTACTTAGCAGCAGATGAAGAGATCTCAAAGACGACCGGTGATGTTCCAGCTACAAGGATGGAAGCTTTCCAAGGACCAGCAGAACAAGACTACATGGTGAGCAAGCGAGTTAAAGATATTGCAAGTTTTCGCGAAGTAGAGTCATTCAATTTTTTGTTAAATTCATTTTCTATTTTAAATTCAGTTCTCGTTAAACCGTCGTCATTTATATTCAATATAATAAATAGTATTTTTCTAGTTCACTTTAATCAATCTGCCTTAATTAGCCTTTTGATTTCTAATTCTCCTGCTTAATGATTATCACCCCTGTGATAAGAGTCCGTCCAAGCTTGATTATAAATTTTTATCTTTAAGTCCTCAACTTAAAGATTGGCGCCCTTAGCTTGAATGGTTGCATTTCTCGTTCGATGATTGTTCTCCGAGAGGGGAAGTCACATAAATGCCGCTCCAACGTGTGGCGAGAAAATCATTAAGTACGGAGCAGTTAATGACAGTAACGATATCATAATTCGTATTATGGGCAAAATTTGGATATCCACGTTGCATTAGGAGTGTTTGATTGTGGGAAGGGTCATGGCTGATGAGATGAAAGAGGAGAGGATGTTGCGCAGTGGACGGGCGATAAAAGGCAATAATGTATTGAGTTCAGAGGAAGAGTTGTGTAGTCTAGTGGAGGAAATTGAAGATAGAAGTGTAAGTAGTATGGAGAGTGAAGGCAAGCAGAAAGAAGTCAGTATGGAGTCAGATGATAGTAGGATGGGGGGCGAAGCGGAAGTAAACACTAACAATGAAAGTAATAATAATGATCAGTTAATGGGAATGATGCAGTTAATGTTAAGTAAGATAGAGGACAGTAAAACTGAAATAAAAAGTGAATTAGAACAAACTAAATCTGAACTGAAAGAACAGTTAGAACAAACTAAAGCTGAATTAAGCAGGGAGATGAGGGAAAATAAGGAGGAAGCGAATCGGAGAATGGACGAACACAGTAGGCAGTTACGCGATCTGGTGGTAAAAAATGAACATTTTAATAAGCGATTAGAGGACCAGAAAAATGAATATGTACGGCAAGGGAAAGAGGTAGAAGAAAAGTTTGCGGAGCAGAGAAGTGAATTCCTGGAATTAATGGGGAAGGAAAATAACTCTACTAGGGAGGAAGTAATGAGGCAGGTCACTAGTATTGATAAGAGAGTTGAGACTCAAAGAGGGGAAATACGGATATTCAAAGACCACGTCCAACAAGAGATTGACACGGTAAAGCTTAGAATAGAAGATGAGACCCGGGCAAGTGAAGAAAGGTTTGCGATAGCTGAAGAGAATAAGATTGAAATTAGGACATTGAAAGAGAAGCAGGTTAATTTGGAGAGAGAAATTGATAGGAGAGACAAAGATGTAGAATGCCGGATGGAGAAAGCAGAAAATCAGTTAAAACAGGTGGCAAAGGATAAACAGGTTTTCACGGGAAGGCAATGTCTAGGAAATAGCTACATTAGGGAAATTGAACTACCTAAATTTAATGGGAAACAAACGAACCCGCTAGATTTCCTTAAGATGATTGAAAAACGATTTGAAAAGCGTCTAGTGGAAGGGTCTATGGACTGGGAAGACGTTATGGAAAATATTGACCATGCTTTTGTAGGAGAAACTCGGTCTTGGTTCATGGTATATAGGCAAACGATGACGAACCTGAAAGAATTCAGAAATAAGTTTAGAGAGAAATTCTGGAATGAAGCGATACAAGCTCGGGAGAGAGAAAGGGTGGTATTTGGGATGTACAAACAGCATGAAGGAGTTACTATGACCGAGTACTTCCTGGCACATGTCATGATTTGTCAGAACTTAGATGGTATAACCGAGGGGTCTGATGTAGTAAGACTACTTTTAAGACATTTTCCGGACAGGGTGAGAGAAGCGGCCTGCATGCAAAAAGTTGGAACTATTCAGGAAATGGAGAACCTACTAGGCAGTTTTGATGCGTTAGGTAACCTTAGGAGTAGAACGGAGAATATTCAGAACTTTAGTCATCACAACGGAATGAGACAGAACGGTAGAATACAGAATCACGAAGCTCGCAATCAGTTCAGACCTCAGCAGAACAGCAGGAGCGGAGCACCTGAATATAGGACAGGAAATTCCCAACGGAGGCCAGAGCAATGTACTAATGAGTCCAACGTCAATACACAAAGGGAACCTTTAAACTAACTAGAGGCTGTAATGTTAGGTCAGAATTCCAGCCTAGTACGAAGGTAGCGAAGTGTCTTGCCATGAAAGTGTTACCATATGACCTAGATGTTAGAGACGATTTGTTGTATGAACCCGAGCAGAATAATGGAGATTCAAGTAATAAAGTAGTCAATCCCGTTGTTAAATTGAAAGTCTGGGGGGCGTGGGTTAAAGTTTTGATTGATTCTGGTAGCCAAATATCATGTATTAGTTCTCAGTGGTATGAGTCATTAGTGAAACAGGGTATTCAGTTGGAGGAAATGCCTGTTAAGTCTACTTTCATCATTACGGCTGTTGGAAAGAAGTCTAAGCAAATTTGTAAACAAGTAGTTGTCCCGATCTGCATTAATAATTCTATTAGCGTTCAGATATGTTTGGTAATTCCGCATTTAATATTTGATCTTATCTTGCGATCTGACTGGTTAACGTTAAAATTGGCTCAGTTAAATTACAATGATCTAGTGCTAAATTTGAGGTGGAATAATGAGGATATCAAGGTCAAGTTTGAGGAGGAAATTCAGACGAAAACGGAAGTTAGTACAGTGTGGAGAATGAGAGAGGTTTCTAAAGTTAATGAAGAGGCTAGTGAGGGCCTGAAGTTGTGTCAGTTGTGGATTAATGAGGATAAAATATGTGGCTTGAAAGAAGCCGTAAGTAGAAATGAGTTAAATGAAATCCAGAAGGACAAGTTATTTGAAGTGTTATGTGAACACGTGGAGATTTTCTCCGAGAAACCTGGTGTTACCCATCTGTATGAACATTCTTTTTCTGTGCTGGATAAGACTCCATTCAGCGGACCGCGGTATCCGATACCACACAAATATGCCAAAGCCGTAGAGGATCAAATTCAAGCTATGTTAGCAGACGATGTGATTGAATTATCAAACAGTCAATATGTTAATCCCTTAATTGTCATGCCTAAGTCTGATGGATCAATACGTTTGTGTATTGATGGCAGGGAGATGAACAGACGTATTGGTGCTGATCAGTTGAGATCACAAACCATTGAAGAGTTGATACAGAATTTTCAGGGTAAGAGTTGGTTTTCTACGTTAGATCTTAGGAGTAGTTTTAGGCAGATACCTTTAAGATCAGAAGACAGGCCTCTTACTGCTTTCAGCTATAAGCATAGTTTGTACCAATTTAGGCGTGTTCCTTTTGGGGCCCGTACGAGTTCGGCAGCTCTTATTCGCGCACTAAGTATTGCCTTGGGAGATGATACTGGATATTATGCTACTATTTATATCGATGATTTGGTTATAGAATCTAGTACCTTTGAAGAGCACTTGGACCACTTGGAGAGGGTTTTTTTTAAATTAGAGTATGCTGGTTTTACTCTGAAACTTGACAAATGTGTTTTCAGTAGACGAGAGGTGACTTTTTTGGGGCACCGTGTATCGGCAATGGGAGTGACGCCTGAGAGCACAAGAATTGAAAAAATATTGAATACTACGACACCTAGAAATATTAAGGAGCTCAGATCGTATATTGGTGTATGTAATTTTTTCAGACGATTTGTAGTGAGATTTGGTAACTTACTAGAGCCATTTAGAGAACTATTGAAAGCTGGCAGTAAGTGGGAATGGACACAAGATCATGATAGAGCTTTCCTAAAATTAAAAGAAGGATTCAGGCAAGCGGTTGTTTTGAGATACCCCATGCCCGATAGGAAGTATGTGTTGCTGACGGACGCATCTCACTGTGGTATCGCTGGTGCACTATGTCAAGTAGATGATGATGGTAATTTAGGGATTGTGTCTTTAGCTTCCAGAGGTTTAAGTGCTGCTGAAAAGCGTTATACTATAACGGAACTTGAATTCCTAGCTATCGTATACTCCCTCAGTAAATTTAGGATGTATGTTTTAGGTACCGAATTTGAAATTAGGACGGATCATCATGTTCTTTCTTTTGTATCCAAGTGTAAATTATCATCTAACAGAGTTAGTAGATGGATACTCGCCCTACAAGAGTATGATTTTAAGGTAACTCACATTAAGGGAAAGAATAATGTCCTTGCTGATTTATTGTCACGTGATCCGAAGTTGAGCGAAGAAGGTAGCCTTCTAGAGCCACGTGAGGGCATTATTATATGTACATGTCTGTCAAAGGAAAATGAAACTGCTCTAAATAGACTACGTAACCTATTGGTTGAACAGTCGGTAGACGAAGAATGTCGGGAACCTTTGTCTGTACTTCAGGGAGGAGAGCAGCTCACTGTGTCGCATGGTAGGCACACGTACAAACTGGTTAACGGGTTTCTAGCCAGGAAATGTGGCGAGGATCTCTGGGGGATTTGTGTACCCAAAGCGCTACGTGTGGAATTGATTTGGTTTATCCACAAGGAATTAGGACATTTTGGAGCTAATAAAGTTCTGTATGAGATCCGACAGAATTTTATATGGGACAAGATGGGAAGAGATATAAGAAAAATTCTTTCCACTTGCGATCTGTGTCAGCGTAGCAAAGTTCCTAACCGCTATTTAGAAGGACCTCGTCAGGCAGTAATCTCAGAAAGACCTGGTGACTTGGTGTGTACTGATTTATTTGGACCTGTGGTAAAGGGACAGTTCGGCTTCCAATATATTTTAGTCATTATTGATGCCTTCTCGAAATTGGTCAGATTATACGGTATGAGAAAAGCCACTGGAAAATCTTGTAGTCGTATAATCAAAGAGAAGTATATCCCTGAATTAGGTACTCCTCTTATAATATTATCAGACAGTGGACCGCAATTTATTTCGAGAAAATGGAAGTCCATAATTAGAGAGCTAGGTATTACACAGGTTCATTCATCTATTAGATACCCTCAGGGCAATATGTGTGAACGCGTTATGAAAGAGTTATCTCGCATGTTTAGATGCTTAGTGTTCGATAAGCATACAGCCTGGGTGGCTCATTTATCCCGCATAGAGACATGGATCAATGCAGTTCAACATGAAAGCACTAGATTGACGCCGTCACAAGTACATTTTGGTCGTAAGCCTCAGAATGAACTAGTGAGAGTGTTAGGTTTGCCTGTGGAACCACCTCGTAATGCTGAATTTTACGTCCGACTGGCACGGGAGAACCTGATTAAATCTGGAGATAAACGTAAAAGGCAGCAGAAACGTAAGGTACTTGATAACTTTGAGGTAGGTGATATGGTTTTGGTGAGAGTTCCAATGTTGTCAAATAGTGAGGATAAGGTAACAAAGAAATTTTTTCTTTTATATCAAGGCCCTTATAAAGTACATAGAAAACTAGGACCCTGTGCTTACAAGTTAGCGGATGGCGAGAGCGTAATGAATGGTTCATATAACATTAGTAGTTTACGGAGATACCTGTCGTGTGAGGTGGCTGAACCGGATTGTGAGATATAGGTCAGTAACTCGGGGAAGTTGCTACTTGTTATGTCAGACTACGAGCGGAATGAGTTTACGTCTCAATTGTGGTGGTATTTCCTAGTTGTGTTTGTAAACAAGGAAGGTGTTTGTGTGGCGGTACATTGACGCTCGTTCATTGACGATAGATCATCTGTTTTCCGTATGTGA
Source organism: Anabrus simplex (assembly GCF_040414725.1). Taxonomy (NCBI): domain Eukaryota; kingdom Metazoa; phylum Arthropoda; class Insecta; order Orthoptera; family Tettigoniidae; genus Anabrus; species Anabrus simplex. Next base: position 1,211,791,206 of record NC_090265.1, on the reverse strand, counting down.
GGCCATGAAATTTTATATATTTGTTTTCTGAGATGTTACAGAAGGCTAATTAAAGCTGACGACGGCAAATAATTAATTTTCCCGTATGTGCATTTCTAACTTGCAATACTTTTACCGTGAGCTTAAATCGCGTGTGTATTCATGTGAAGTGTATTGCATCCTGCTTCAAGATAAGGTTGAAACTTTCGAAAGAGTGATAAAAGTGTAAATTGTTTGTATCATTTGTTTTCCATGGTTTTAATGTAAAAGATTGGAAGAGAACGTGTTACTGCTATCTAGCAAAGAATGTCGGAAAGATGGGGAGTAAAAGGACAAAAAGACACTCGGCAGAGTTTGTAATCTGAATTGTATATATATTATGTTATATTCTCTCGGATAATCTTGTTTTTTACAAAAATGGAAAGTTGCTTGTGTTGGGCATAATTTAGCATCTAAACCTCAAGATGAACTGAAATAACAGACATTCGCAATGGTAAGCAGTCTAAGAGAGATATGGAAACAGTGAGAAATAATTAATGGTATGAAAATAATGTCGCTCGTAATGGGCAGGTAATAGAGGAATTTCAAGTCAATGTGGGAGTAAGTGTGTGAGTTCTCAACTCATGTGATATTTGTTAAGAACTCATGGGGGCGTATGTAACGTTCCAGACGTTACAGTGTAATTATGTTAATTTTATTATGTGTAATTAATTCAGGAATTTAACGTCATGATATTTATTTTGGTATGTAATTGTATTATAATTCATGTTTAATCATTTGCTCACTATCATTTCATTACTTTGTAACTACGACTGGTAAACGAGGGCTGAATATCCTAATATTCACTTAGATTCTTGCGACATTCGTTTAAAATTAACTTGCAGTAGATTTCCTCTATCTTGCCACATCACCGAGGAAGAAGGAAGGACAAATTTAGACACCAAGTTCTGGGAAAAGCGAGCACGTGTTCACGCGTCCTAACGTAAGCTACCGTATTTCGACCAGAATTATTCAAACTGATCACCGCCTATATTTTCAAAGGAGCGTCATGTTGCCATGGATACTGAGTGAAAGGACTAATAGAAGAACAGTTAATATCATGGTTAAGACCCGTCAACTCTAATATCTAGAGTGGGGAGAGACGTGTCATCTGATTGGACCACGTGTAGCGACCTGTAATTAGCGCGAGAGAAGGTTATAAAAGGGCGTGTTGGAGCTCTTGGCTTCATCTTCAACGGATCTTCTACGGATCTTCTACGAGTCTTCTACGTGATTCTGATCGATATTATTCTACATTATTCTACGTGAATCTTCTACTTGATTCTTCGTCTCGATACTTAGAAATTCTGAATGAGGGGTGTATAGCCACTCTCATCAGGAAGTACGTACAGCTCGGCTACAAGACCGGTTTGAACCAGTCTAAGTCAATAGGTAGTATTAATCTAGATAGAAATGAAACTTCAGAGAACATTTTCAGTAAAGTTGGAAGGATTCTTAATTGAGTATCCTCTCCATATAACCCAAGGTGGTTCTTCTAACTATGACTTAGGGCTTATCTCCAATATATGGGATAAAGCATAATAGGGAGTGTTAGTTTTGAAGTCATCTTCCAATTAGTGGTGGGTGCAATTTGCAAGGCAGGAATGGTACTTAGCAGCAGATGAAGAGATCTCAAAGACGACCGGTGATGTTCCAGCTACAAGGATGGAAGCTTTCCAAGGACCAGCAGAACAAGACTACATGGTGAGCAAGCGAGTTAAAGATATTGCAAGTTTTCGCGAAGTAGAGTCATTCAATTTTTTGTTAAATTCATTTTCTATTTTAAATTCAGTTCTCGTTAAACCGTCGTCATTTATATTCAATATAATAAATAGTATTTTTCTAGTTCACTTTAATCAATCTGCCTTAATTAGCCTTTTGATTTCTAATTCTCCTGCTTAATGATTATCACCCCTGTGATAAGAGTCCGTCCAAGCTTGATTATAAATTTTTATCTTTAAGTCCTCAACTTAAAGATTGGCGCCCTTAGCTTGAATGGTTGCATTTCTCGTTCGATGATTGTTCTCCGAGAGGGGAAGTCACACGTTTACACATTTTAAAATACCGATCATCTATATTTAATTAAGAAACGTCCAGCAGTGATCATAATATTAAATTCTGCAATGCTCATCCTGATCTATGTCTATGATATTTCCAATATCTTACACAATCTTTTAGTGACATATTTGTTCTCCATTCGTGTTTTTTTAAGAAGAAGGTAGCAGTATTTCAGGTACTCCTAGGCATATGAGCAACAAATTTTCATCACTCGTATGTAGCCCACTATGTGTCTGAAAGCTTACAAAACTTCAGTGTGGTTATTATTAAAAAGTTTGAAAACTACCGTTGAAAGAAAAACCCTTAAGTTGTATGTGCAGCAAATTTCATACCGATGTTATTGATAGCATTCTCAAACGGTTTACCTGAAATTGCACAGACAGGGGTACCACCTTCCCTTGAAACTCATCCATTGCTCACCAATATAGATTTCAGGTTCCTCTGCAATCTTGTAGTGGAAAGCGGAACGTCAAAATGTATACGCCAACAGCCTAATTGGCGTTAAATTAAAATGCATTCACATAATAGTAATACCTGAGGACGTACAATAATTATATTATATTATATTATATTATATTATATTATATTATATTATATTATATTATATTATATTATATTATATTATATTATATTATATTATATTATATTATATTATATTATATTATATTATATTATATTATATTATATTATATTATTCTTGTTTTCGAATGGGTCTACTATGGACCACGTTAAGCATCATTCATTTACGGTTCTTCCTCTTTCGATCGGCCCAGTACTTCTTCATCCTTTCGGAGTGGGCTTCTTTACGTTCTCGTGACCAGTTGTTGCCGGTCCGTTTTTTGCTACTTTGATCTTGGAATCCCTTAATTTTGTTGATGATTTTTCTGTATTCCTGTCTGTTGTATACTACCTGCTGTGATATATTATTTTCCTCCATATCCTCCTTGACCCCTTTAAGCCAGCTAGTTTGTGTCTTCCTGTTCTCCATGTGTTCCAGAATTCGCTTGGCTGTTCTCTCTGGTGGCATTCTTTTAATGTGTCCGTAGAAGCAGAGTCTTCTCTTCTTGAAGGACGTTGTGATTTTTTCGGTCCTTTTGTATAGCTCCTCATTTGGTCGCAGTCTAAATTCTTGACCCACTTTCCTGGGCCCTAGTATCTTCCTCAAGATCTTCCTTTCTGCCTTTTCAATGTTTTCTAGTAAGCCCTTCCTGTTCAGTGGAATACATTCGATCGCATGTAGACTTTCTGGTTTGATGGCAGTGTTGTAATGTCTGATTTTTGCAGTACATGAAAGTGATTTTTTATTGTAGACATTTCGACATAACTGGTACGCTGCTTCCATCTTTCTTGCCCTTTCCTGTAATGCTATTCCTGGTAGTCCTGTTAGGGTAATCCATTCCCCTAGATATTTAAACTTCTGTACTCTTTTAATTGTTCCATATTTGGTGACAATATTTTGTGTCGGAATTATATTATATTATATTATATTATATTATATTATATTATATTATATTATATTATATTATATTATATTATATTATATTATATTATATTATATTATATTATATTATATTATATTATATTATTACTATCATTTATAATATATTAAATATTAAACGTCCAGCAGTGATGACAATTCTTTAATTCTCATCCTGATCTATATTTGGGATATTTCCAATATGTTACACAGTTATTATAATTAAATAATAATAATAATAATTAATTATTAATACAACTTTCCCCATGATGAGGCTGCTACAAGGACAAAGTATGTCGACTACACACTATTTTATCTTTTAAGTAATTGGTGTGTTGTTGGTTATTGCATTCTGTGTTTAATAACTTAATGTCCAAGAATTACGATAGTCTTAAATTCCGTAAATATCGTCATTACCTATATTTGCAATCTTTCCTCTATCTTCACATTCTTTTAGTGGGTGTGCCACATTTACATCACTCCATATAAGCAATGATTTTTCTCCTTTCCTTTTCTTACAAGAATTTTATTTTATTTTCTGTTGCTTTATTATTCTTTGGCGTACTTACTAAATATTGCTAGTGGTCTATTATTATTAATTTATGCCCTGATTTTTCTGCACCTCTTACTTTTTGGATCATTTTCTTTCACAATCTGCTGTCTTCCCGATAACGTCCCATTGGTACACTGACCAGTACTGTTCATCCGTCATCCATCTAGTAATTTTTACGTTGATATCAAATTATTTCGTGTTTAGAATTTCACTTTACCGCCACCCTTAGTCTCTACCAATATTTAGCTATTATCGTGGAAACATTTACCCATAATATTTATCAGCCGACTATCAGCTCACCGTTAAATAAACTAATCATTCACTACTTACTGTACATGAGCAATGCCTTTGCCCTTTCCTATTCTATCGTCATGAAAAAACCTATCTGACTAAGTAAAAAAGGAACCGCTGGCAAAAATGTCTTATTGCTGACCCCAAAAAATTTACGACCTCAGCTGGATTTTATTACGTAATTTTGCGGTCGAGAAGGCTCTGACCCATAGGGATCTCTCAGAAGGTTTATGTCCAGAAATGTGCAGCAATGCATCTCTCATTTCTCTCAAAAAGCTAAAGCAAAGTCACCTCCGTACAGGCCATGAAGGCCCTTGGAGAAGTGGAAGATAAAGGCTTCCACCATTGTTAACCTCGGCACGTGATTGGGTAGAGTGGTTAGGACTACGCCCGGTCACCTTTGCCCCCAGGAATTAACCTGGTACTCATTTTTGGTGTAGACTGAGTGAACCTCAGGGCCATGTCTCGTATCTTAAATTTTACGACTTTCTGACGGGGAATCGAACCCACGTCCTTCCGGGCGACCCGAGCACGCCTTTACCGCCTCGGCCAGGCAGCCTCTCTCATTCCTCTCAGAATGTTCAAAGTGCTAATCATTTCCTTAAGCTGGAGAACATAATGAAAGAGATGCAATATTCCCAGCCAACTATCAGCGTGCCGTTAAATGAACTAATCGTTCACTACTCAGTACACATGGGCACTGCGGGTCTCATAATTCAGAGCTACAGTGAGTGATGAAAAACGCCACCCGTTTCCCGGAGCGTGTTTCCCGTTGTAGCGCCCGCTCTCCGTTCTAAGCCGATAAATCAAGTCAGTCGGTCGGAGGGGCCCAACAAACTTTATGGAACGAATATAATGACAATAAATACACGTGAAATGCTAGCAGCTAATGTGTTGCAAATGTTGCGGATCGCGTTCGTTATTGACGTGAATAGAACCAGTAGCCACGCTTGGGTAGAAATAAATATCTTTGCGCCTGGAAATTAATATGACGCCAGTTAAAAGAACAGGATTAGAGTCCTGCTGCGGAAGCAACCAACATCAATCAGCGCGCAGAGAGTGGAAGAGGGAATGGAAAAGCCAGCAGAGAGTAGAAGAGGGAATGGAAAAGCCTGCGTGTTTGAGTATAGATCTGTGAGTCAATTAACATGATTCATATCAAATTCATTGTCGTTATGAAACGTTCGATTCACAAACTTGATGAAATCCATTACGTAACATAATCAATTTACTACCCTGCTCCCTTCCTCAATTAGCGTACTCCTTAACATTTTCTCAGCGTACTAACAGATAATTATTCAATTACCATCCTATCTTAAATAGGCTATAAGGTAGCTTTCTCAAGCAGTCGACACACACACACACACAAAAAAGTAATTGCTTTCAGTTACTGTTCCAAACGTTTGTTAGATATATCTCATTTAACTGCCCTCTCTCATTATAAACAGGAAATAACAAGCAACAAAAAGCATCAGAAAAATAATTATATGCGTCTATAAATACTAAACACAGTATACGACATGTTAAATTTAGGTTAACACATTGCGCTTGTACGTCGGATTATCTCCAGCATCACAATCTCCTGTTGTACCCATACATCACTGTAAAATTCATTCGCCTAAAATTAAGATCGCCACCAGTTTAGACGGGGCAGGTTCTCACCTGCAGCGTAAACTCGACGGAGCGGTAAATATTATTTAACACCAAGCACCCTTCTGTTGATTTTATTTTCCCACGAAGAATTTGGCTTGCCCCGAACAGAATATGAATGACGGATGATGTGGCTCACTGCTTTTTTAAGTGGGGTGTGCGAATTTCAACCCAACCATGACTAGGGTGCAACGAATCAAACCACCACATCATATCCGAGTGTATGAGCAGAGCGTATTCTGGATTACAAGAGAAATTCGTGGTAACATTTAACAGGCTATACACAATCTGGACATATGCCTGTGAAATCCATGGGGCTAAATTGATTGTATTAATGTTTTATTTTATTTTTCAATTTGATTTACGTCGCATCGACACAGGTACGTCCTCCGATAACGACAGTAGTGGTAGCTAGGAGCGGGAAGGAAACGGCCGTGGTCTTAATTAAGGTACAGCCCCAGCATTTGCGTTGTGTGAAAATTGGAAACCACATAAAACGATCTTCAGGGTTGCCGACAGAGGGGTCCGAACCCACTCTCTCCCGGATTCAAGCTCGCAGTTGCGCGTCCTCAACCGCATGGCCAGCTCGCCCGGATATTAATGGTTTACTCCAATTCTTGTACATTATACATATATATATAAAGATTTCATTTCAGAACTTCCCAGTATAAATGACTATTTATTTAGTGTTAAGTTAACTTGATAAAAGCACGCCAATTTAGATAGCGAAGAGGAAGTTTCAGACCAGGTTTAGTTGTATTTTAGGTTTAACTCCCTCACCCCCAAATCACTTCCTCTTTGAAATTTGAAATGTATTTATTTGTAAAAGGAATTCAATTGTTAATACATCTCATTCATGTGTTCTCATATTTTTTTAGTTTCTATTGGCTTGACAACCTGGATTATTCCTGTAGTTGAGCTGAGTGGAATATAATAAAATCACAGAAAACTGAGCATTATCTTATAAATAAAATTCTAGTGGCTACGTTGTCTGTAATGCAATTTATTTCGCCAATTTTTGATATATTTATCCGTTTCAGGTCAATTTAAGATCGTATCTGTAGTTTTTTTTACTTTCATGTCGATTTGACTGTTTGTCGGTTTGTTCGTTTGTCTCTCTGTCCGTTTGTCTGTTGTTCTACCAACACGGGTAAACGGCTGAAGAGATCCAGACCAAACTTGATATTTAGAGTACTCATTCAGAATCAGGTTTCAATATGCATATCGCTTTTTATCATTTTCACTTAGACGGTTGATTATATCTCCACCAAACTTCATATTTATAGTCTACTCATCTAGGAGTAGGTTTTGATATGCATATTATTTAAAAATCACTGAATAGACTGGGAGTTCGTAGGAATACCAGAAGAGTTTTCAATTTTCTCTTACAATATTAATATGTAAAGCTGTAGACTATATGTCCCGGTCTAGAAAGCCAAGAATAACGGCCGAGAGGATTCGTCGTGCTGACCACACGACACCTCGTAATCTGCAGGCCTTTGGGCTGAGCAGCGGTCGCTTGGTAGGCCAAGGCCCTTCAAGGGCTGCAGTGCCATGGGGTTTGGTTTGGTAGACTATATGTGAAACGCCCCTTTCTTTTTTTTAAATAATTGTTGCATCTGATTTCGCTTACTCTTCAAATGACGGAGAAAATTATTATTTTCTACGGACGTCATGATCTGCAGCGAATGACGGACACATTTGCAGACGTACAGTTATTTGAAGGACCCATAACAGGAGAAAATCAGAGGATGCATAATATTTCGCTCGGTTAAAAATTAGCCCCATCTAATGTAACTGAACACCGACGAAACATGATAGAAATTTTCCGTTCGTTCTCCGTCCTTCTCTATGTCTGTCTGTCTGTCTGTCTAGTTATCCATCTGTTTGTAGATTCTTAAAAGTGGAAAACTGCTGGACTTAACTTCAACCAAACTACGTATTTGGAATATACCCACTGAGGATTGTGTTAACAGGTGCATATGATGTCATGTTAATCACTTGGAGTTGGTACTTGTAGGAAGATTATTCTCAAATACACTGACTGACAGAGCAAATGCAACACCAAGAAGGAGTGGTCAGAACTTTATGCCAATTGCAGAGTAGACTGACGTCACTGAGGTATGCTCATGATGTGAAATGCGCCGCTGTGCTGCGCACGTAGCGAACGATGAATGGGACACGGCGTTGGCGAATGGCCCATTTCGTACCGTGATTTCTCAGCCGACAGTCATTGTAGAACGTGTTGTCGTGTGCCACAGGACACGTGTATAGCTAAGAATGCCAGGCCGCCGTCAACGGAGGCCATTTCCAGCAGACAGACGACTTTACGAGGGGTATGGTGATCGGGCTGAGAAGGGCAGGTTGGTCGCTTCGTCAAATCGCAGCCGATACCCATAGAGATGTGTCCACGGTGCAGCGCCTGTGGCGAAGATGGTTGGCGCAGGGACATGTGGCACGTGCGAGGGGTCCAGGCGCAGCCCGAGTGACGTCAGCACGCGAGGATCGGCGCATCCGCCGCCAAGCGGTGGCAGTCCCGCACGCCACGTCAACCGCCATTCTTCAGCATGTGCAAGACACCCTGGCTGTTCCAATATCGACCAGAACAATTTCCCGTCGATTGGTTGAAGGAGGCCTGCACTCCCGGCGTCCGCTCAGAAGACTACCATTGACTCCACAGCATAGACGTGCACGCCTGGCATGGTGCCGGGCTAGAGCGACTTGGATGAGGGAATGGCGGATCGTCGTGTTCTCCGATGAGTCACGCTTCTGTTCTGTCAGTGATAGTCACCGCAGACGAGTGTGGCGTCGGCGTGGAGAAAGGTCAAATCCGGCAGTAACTGTGGAGCGCCCTACCGCTAGACAACGCGGCATCATGGTTTGGGGCGCTATTGCGTATGATTCCACGTCACCTCTAGTGCGTATTCAAGGCACGTTAAATGCCCACCGCTACGTGCAGCATGTGCTGCGGCCGGTGGCACTCCCGTACCTTCAGGAGCTGCCCAATGCTCTGTTTCAGCAGGATAATGCCCGCCCACACACTGCTCGCATCTCCCAACAGGCTCTACGAGGTGTACAGATGCTTCCGTGGCCAACGTACTCTCCGGATCTCTCACCAATCGAACACGTGTGGTATCTCATTGGACGCCGTTTGCAAACTCTGCCTCAGCCTCGTACGGACGACCAACTGTGGCAAATGGTTGACAGAGAATGGAGAACCATCCCTCAGGACACCATCCGCACTCTTATTGACTCTGTACCTCGACGTGTTTCTGCGTGCATCGCCGCTCGCGGTGGTCCTACATCCTACTGAGTCGATGCCGTGCGCATTATGTAACCTGCATATCGGTTTGAAATAAACATCAATTATTCGTCCGTGCCGTCTCTGTTTTTTCCACAACTTTCATCCCTTTCGAACCACTCCTTCTTGGTGTTGCATTTGCTCTGTCAGTCAGTGTATTTTCGTTAACACTAGGTCTATCAAGAGCTGTCTATAACAAACGTTTAAGAATATATTATTTCCGTTCCTTTACGCCATGCACGTATGTATCGTACGACGGATAACAACACAGATGAAAAGTGGATATTTTTGGTCCAAGTTTGGTGGGACATGTCGTGAATGTCACTTCAATAGGGCAGATATTAAGAGAGGTACCACTAACGTCAGAGCTGTACGCCAATGGTCAGTTTCATAAAATGCAACCTGTGAACCACGGAGAATTTCGTACAACTTCGTACCAGGCACTGTACCGTACAATAAATTCGGAAATCGTCATCATTCTCTCTCGACTTTGTTCAGCTTCATCATATTTCACGTTACCGCCCCGCGCTTTCGTACGAAAATATAATTTTAATATGTCGCATTAAACGTGCCATGTTACTTCGCATAAATTCCTGAAGGAAACATGCAAATTTCCTCGCGAAGAATGGGTACAAACGCTAGTTTTATACAGGATAGGTGTGCTTGGGTTATCAATTAGTTAAACATGGTGTATATCTTCAAGAAATAAGTATAAAACTGGTCTATTGCATTTTAGGTTCCAACCCCACATCCCCAATAACCTTTATTTAAAATTACTGTCGGCAGCCCTGAAGATGGTTTTCCGTGGTTTCCCATTTTCACACCAGGTAAATGGTGGAGTTGTACCTTAATTAAGGCCACGGCCGCTTCCTTTCTGATCCTAGACCTTTCCTATCCCATCGTCGCCATAAAACCTAACTGTGTCGGTGCGCCGTAAAGCCACTAGAAAAAAATCGAACGACACCGCTATATTGGGGCCGATGACCTTCGATGTTAGGCCCCTTAAAAAAACCATCATCATCACACCGCTATATTTTTGTACTTATTGACGCAGATATGTTTTAAGGCGGGAGGCCATCTGAAATTACAGGCTGTGATGTGAAGTATTGATGGATGGCCATGACTGAGAGACACATAGAAGGAAGGCTCATTAATCACAGAGGGCCTCATCTCATCACACTCTGCAGAATTAATTATTTCGTTTGTGGTAGTTTCAAAGGCCCTGTTCCCTCATTCGCTCATGCGCTGAATAATACACTTGTCGACTCCAAATTCCGTAAGGTTATCTCTGGAAAACGATTCGGTAGATATGAAAAATGAATCGTTATCAATTTCAGTTTCGTTTATTGAAAGACATACCTGAGATAATTTGATTTTCCCAAAGAGAAATTTGAAACAATTCAGTTTTGAAAGAGCATTCATTTGTTGGTATATAGCTTCTATTTTGTATCGTCTTGGGAACCTGGATTTCTGCTTTTGTTGATCAGTGCCTCTGCGACACTGGCTGGATACAACGTTTCTGGAAAATGGATTTGTAGTAAAGGTGCTGTAGAATGGCCAGCAAGATCACCAGACCTAACACCTTTCGTTGTCTTCCTATCTGAAATCATTTACTTATACTCCCTCACCTGAGAATATTAATGAACTGAAAAGTCGGCGGATTAGTCACGAAACATTCCAGAAGTTTCGCGAAGTGTTCCGAAATAGCCTGCATTACTGTCTAGCAAACTATGGAACACATTTTGGACTGTTAATGTAGCAAATTAAATGAATTGCATACAGGGAATGTCCTGAATTGAACCATACTTCCATACTGCTGACTTACTCATTCTTTATTCAAATTCAGATTGATCAAGGTTTGCAAAATGACAGAAACCAGAAAATATTACGACAAATGGACAAGATGTACTTTCAGAAGAATATCATTTGAAAATAAGTGTCAAAATAAAGGAGGCACTCAATAGTGTCGCTATTCGACTGTGAATCTGACTGAGCATCGCTATACGTACGAGAGACAGAAACCATTCACACAGTAAAATGAAATGGCGTATGACTTTCAGTGCCGGGCGTGTCCGAAGACAAGTTCGGCTCGCCAGATGCAGGTCTTTCGATTTGACTCCCGTAGACGACCTGCGCGTCGTGATGAGGATGAAATGATGATGAAGGCAACACATACACCCAGCCCCCGCGCCAGCGAAATTAACCAATCAAGGTTAAAATTCCTGACCCTGCTGGAATCGAACCCGTGACCCCTGTGACCAAAGGCCAGCACGCTAACCATTTAGCCACGGAGCAGGATATTCACACAGTAAAGGACAGTTACATATCAAAGCACAGATCAGTGTGGCCGTGGAGGAGGGCTGTAGTAGAAGCAAAAAAGGAGAAGCTAACATTAAGCGGAACTTACAGTAGACTTAGCGTCCGACTCGTTGGACGAATGGTCAGCGTACTGGCTTTCGGTTCAGAGGGTCCCGGGTTCGATTCCCAGGCGGATCGGGGATTTTAACATTAATTGGTTAATTCCAATGGCTCGGGGGCTGGGTGTGTGTGGCGTATTCAACATATGAAATCATCTTAACAGACATGCAGGTCACCTAATAGGCCATCTACTAGAAAAAAGAAAGACATGCACCAGGCCTCTCCGGAGGCCATACGCAATTTATTTAGTAGACTTGGTTTCATCTAAACTGACTCTTTGTTGACTCCGTGTCCGTTTAGCTTAAGTGTTACTATGTTAAGTTATATGTATAATGCATTTAAGAACATTTGCAATAAACTCTTTTGATCCTGTCAAATTAAAATACCTGCTTACGGTACCTAAGGTCATACGACGATTTATTTTCATTATTACTATTATTATTATTATTATTATTATTATTATTATTATTATTATTATTATTATTATTATTATTATAATTATTATTATTATATCTGCATTTTACTCAGGGATCCAGAGTTTGATTAAGGTCTCGTTCTAGGATCTTAATTTCAAACTGAGGGCTAAAATGGGTTTCGCTCAGCCTCTTGAGGTCAGATACGACTGGGGTACTTCGTGTTGAATCCAAAGTCAAACCCGTAACACATAGGCTACAGGCCATAAAGAGCATTTGCCTACCTAGACGACTACTATACAGCCAGATAGACTGCAGATGCTGGAGTCTCCCACGACATCCTTACACTTATTACTTGGCTTTCTTGCCTGCGTTTCCATCCTCTCTTATCAGAAAGCTTGTTATTTATTTATTTATTTATTTATTTATTTATTTATTTATTTATTTATTTATTTATTTATTTATTTATTTATTTATTTATTGCCAATATGAAAGTACAATTATCAAACTGTTATCAACCGAACATGCGTTCTAGTAAAGGAACACACACGTCATTAGCTGATCAAGAGGAACTGTTCAACGTTGTACACATCCCAAGGCATCGAATCACTACCGCATCTTCCTATTCAGCACCATTTATTCATTTACTGAAACAGTGCCAGCAGGAATTCAAACCTTTTACCTAGAAAATGTCCTCAGGTTGATTATTTCAGTACCAAGCGGACTATAGACGACTCAACAGAATAAGTCGAGATTATTTTAATCAGGATACCTGGCAGGAAATCGGATGAAACCATGAAGATCAGCACAACGGTATGGTCAAGTTGCGTTCAAATGCTGCCACACCGTTCGACGTGATACGAGACGAACAGATATTAGTGGGTCTCCCCTCATCAAAACGTCGGTCATTCTCTGATGACCTGATGGCGTGATATAGCATTGTATTATGCCCCTGAAGTGTTAACATCCATATTTCTCTAAAACGGCGATCCAGGCGTAAAAATGCATTGCAGTCCGGATGACACCAACGTTAGAGAGTTCTGCATACACACGTGTAACTTCGTCGGCAGCACATCGACATTCTCCAAATATGAGGTGGATAGAGCCGAACTGCATACTCATACCAGCTGTACTCCATACTGTGCAAGAGGAAAAATATCATTACAACTCCACCTTCAGTTCCGCTGAATGTGAAGTCAGTTCATTAAAGATGTACGTGTGAGCTTGGGTATAATAATAATACAATATAATAATAGTAATAATAATTCGACTATGTATGGAAAGATCGAGAGAAGTCCAACATTCAGGAAGTTCAGATGTTAGACAGGAAAATATTTCGGACCATGATTCAAAATTTAGAATGGTTTGAAGTCGAAAGAAATCCAAAGGCAGGAAGAGCCTGGATAGATGAACATAAGAAACAGCGTAGAGCCCATATGAAGGAGTACTGGAGGGGGAGGAAAATTGACAAATAAAAAATGTTGTGGTCAATTCGCAAAATAAAATCATGATAAGAAGACAAATAAGAAGTAAAAACATAATGTGAACGAAAATTAGGAACATATAAAGTGTAAAAGAACGTTTGTGAATTAGTAAGAGTGTTTCACAGTTGGGGGATTTGTAGTGTAACCCATACGGTCGTCAGAAACAGGAGATTTTTTTTTTTTTTTTTTTTTGGTAGTTGCTTTACGTCGCACCGACACAGATAGGTTTTATGGCGACGATAGGGCAGGAAAAGGCTAGGAGTGGGAAGGAAGCGGCCGCGGCCTTAATCAAGGTACAGCCCCAGCATTTGCCTGGTGTGAAAATAGGAAACCACGGAAAACCATTTTCAGGGCTGCCGACAGTGGGGTTCGAACCTAGTATTTCCCGAATACTGGATACTGGCCGCACTTAAGCGACTGCAGCTATCGAGCTCGGTACAGGAGAAATAAGAACGCTTTTCCGCTGAACTAACAAATCAGCACTCAACTGTTGCCGCCCTATCGTACCACGCTTTACATGCGATGTTGTAAGGTGTTCAAATTTAACTGTCAGTTCTGACGCATGGAAACATGGGCCAAAATTTTAAGCGATAAATGGACTTAGAATACTCTGCAAATTCACGAACAGGTCTTCCTATACGGCAGTTTACGGACGCCCAGTTAGTGTAAACATATTAAGGAAATGATGTGCCATTTGAAAGAATGTTACTTAGAATCTAAGATCAATTATTCTTTCACAGTAAAATGATATTTTGTAAGCAGTGTTGTGGCTCAACACTAATATGTCACATTTAGGAGATTTGTTAACGGTCGGCTATTCCTTCTCCTCATGATCGCAATATTTCAGGCTCTATGCTGGATGTGTACGGTGTCATTTGCGGGTGTTTTAACTTCAACACTTAGCCTATATGTTACAGGCTTTCAACACGTTTAAACAGCCTTGCGGAAGGATTTCTCAATATTTCGTTATTCTTTAATATCTCGAATAAAAACGTAAGTGGCGCTAATTATTAACACCATATTTGCTACATTACTGTATACAACCTTAATAATAATAATAATAATAATAATAATAATAATAATAATAATAAGAAGAAGAAGAAGAAGAAGAATGTCCGCCTCTGTGGTGTAGTGGTTAGCGTGATTAGCTGCCACCCCCGGAGGTCCGGGTTCGATTCCCGGCTCTGCCACGAAATTTGAAAAGTGGTACGAGGGCTGGAACGAGGTCCACTCAGCATCGGGAGGTCAACTGAGTAGAGGTGGGTTCGATTCCCACCTCAGCCATCCTGGAAGTGGTTTTCCGTGGTTTCCCACTTCTCCTCCAGGCAAATGCCGGGATGGTACGTAACTTAACGCCACGGCCGCTTCCTTCCCTCTTCCTTGTCTATCCCTTCCAATCTTCCCCATCCCCCGCAAGGCCTCTGTTCAGCATAGCAGGTGAGGCCGCCTGGGCGAGGTACTGGTCATTCTCCCCAGTTGTATCCCCCGACCAAGCTCCAGGACACAGCCCTTGCGGCGGTAGAGGTAGTATCCCTCGCTGAGTCCGAGGGAAAAAACCGAACCTGGAGGGTAAACATATGAATGATAATAATAATAATAATAATAATAATAATAATAATAATAATAGTAAAACAAGTAAGCAAAGCAAAGTCACCTCCGTATCGGCCATGAAGGCCCTTGGAGGAGTGGAAGGTAAAGGCTTCCACCATTGTTAACCTCGGCACTTGATGGAGTTGAGTGGTTAGCTCGACGCCCGGCCACCTTTACCCCCAGGAATTAACCTGATACTCATTTTTGGTGTAGGCTAACTGAACCTCAGGGCCAAATGCACCTCCGGAGGTGGAAATCTCGTTTCTCAAATTTTACGACTTCCTGGCGGGGATTCGAACCCACGACCTGCCACACACTCTAGCACGCCTTTTGCCGCCTCGGCCAGGCAGCCGCTAATAAAACAAGTAGAAGAAGAAAATCCAATGGATTGTGGGAACTGTATTTTTAGATAGGTTGGTATATCCTCCATATTTAGTGCAAATTCTGTTCGGCGGTACAAATAATTCTCCTTTGAATAACTTAACTACCAGGAATGTGACTGAAACTGAAGGTTTTGCTTCACCGATGGTAGCAATAAATGTAATTTTAAGGCACAACAGAGTGGAACTGTCATACTCTACTTTGCCTCATTCAGTAACCCCGTACGTCACTAAATTTTATGAGTTTAATATTGACTGCGGTGTCATAAATTAATTTATGCCTGCCACACACTCTAGGATGCAAATTTTCGGTCAAGGTGTCAGCACGCAGGATAAATGGGCACCAGAATGAAGAGAAATTTAGTTGTTGTTGAACAAAAATACCAGAGTGAGACCCTTAAGCGAAAACGTTCTGTGTTACCCTGCAACTCGTTGGGAGCGTCGCGGCGCCATAACTCTGAGCATGTAATCCCCACCGGGGCAGTGAGTGCGCCAAGGGACGGATGAAGGAGAGAAAGCAATATTTGAATGTAAAGAACAGTTTCTTGGAAGCCGAGCGCTCTCACATGCTTCCCTGCAGTGAATACTAAGTTGAGACGGTAATCGTGATTCCTTTCTGCAGCAACGTGGCAACACAGAGGTAAGTTGAACAATTCTAACGGTAAGATCACATCTTAAAAGTATCACGTGCCATTAAAAAGTTATGCACATTCTTATGTTACAAGAATTTTAAACCTCTGCAAATACTAATTTTAATTATTTTGAATTATCCAAAGAAGAATTCGTAGAAGTTTTAATTAAGAGCTTTCAAAATGAGGATTTGGAAAGTTTAATGAAAACGACTGGTTTACACATTTATCTAAACCTGATAATACAGTACAGCTATAAAATTAAAGTGATCTCCGTACAGGCCATGAAGGCCCTTCGAAGTTACTATCCGTAACCTGTGCACTTTACGGGGTAGAGTGGTTAACTCTACGCCCGGTCGCTTTTGTCCCCAGGAATTAACCTGGTAAGCCTACTCATTTTTGGAGTAGGCTGAGTGAACGTCTGGGCCATGTGCACCTCCGGAAGTGGAAATCTCGTCATAAAGTTTACGACTTCCTAGCGGGGATTCGAACCCACGTCCTTCCGGGAGAACCTAGCACGCCCTTACCGCCTCGGGCAGACGGCCCCTTCTATACAATTAAACATAACTAAATATACGGGTGGCAAGATGTTAAGGGAAGGAGACGGGAAAATAAAATAGAAATGCGCAATTTGTAGACAAGTTAGTGTGACTCCATTGGATTTTCGCATTATTGAATGTAAGGAAATTTACAGTATTCATTAGATTTCCAACAGTGATTTGAACGTAGTCCGCCTCCGTGGTATAGCAGCTGGTGTGATTACCTGCCACTCCCGGGGGTCCGGGTTCGATTCCCGGCTCTGCCACGAAATTTGAAAAGTGGTACGAGGGCTAGAACGCGGTACGCTCAGCCTCGGCAGGTCAACTGAGTAGAGGTGTGTTCGATTCCCACCTCAGCCAGTCTGGAAGTGGTTTTCCGTGGTTTCCCACTTCTCCTCCAGGCAAATGCCGGGATGGTATCTAACTTAAGGCCACGACCGCTTTCTTCCCTCTTCCTTGTCTATCCCTTCCACTCTTCCCATCCCCCACCAAGGACCCTGTTCAGCATAGCAGGTGAGGCCGCCTGGGCGAGGCATTGGTCATCCTCCCTAGTTGTATCCCCCGACCCAATGTCTCACGCTCCAGGACACTGCCCTGGAGGCAATATAGGTGGAATCCCTCGCTGTGTCCGCGGGAAAAACCAACCCTGGAGAATAAGCATGTTAAGAAAGAAAGAAAAAGAGAAAGAAAGAAAGAAAGAAAGAAAGAAAGAAAGAAAGAAAGATTTGAACGTAGGTACAATGTGATATGTCAACATTATAGTAAGTGTAGTCAAAACTTGGTTATCCGTCACCGTTTTAACTGTCACAGTGTTAAGACCATGTACCTCTCTTGTCTGCTCTTCTTCTTTTTCTTTATCTCTTTACCCTCCAGGGTCGGTTTTTCCCTTGGACTCAGCGAGGGATCCCGCCTCTGCCGCCTCAAGGGCAGTGTCCCGGAGCTTCAGACTCTGGGTCGTCTCTCCTTCCCCCTCCTAGTAAAGCGGCAACTATAGCAGAGTCTCGAACTTCAGTCGTTGATTACAAGTAGCGCGGTGAATATGATTTTTCCTAATATAACCTCCGTTTTCGCATCACATTACCATACGTACGTACGTTTAGTCCTCAGCCCAAAGGCTGATTGGATCCTCAACAGCTCCGCTATTAGCTGTCATAGAAGGCCTAGGCATCACTGCAGAGGCGTACTAGAGAAATGAGGAGTGAAGTAGTTTCTCGTTGCTTTCCTCACCGAGCCAGAAGTTGTTGTTACATATCAGTCTGCCAAGCCCACTGAAATGCATGCACCAACCGACCCTATGAGCAACATTTTCACACCATTCATAGCAGGGACTGGCTGCATAAGGAATGGTATTACTAGTATCACTCATACCTCGGTCACTTTCATTTGTCAAAGCCAAGGATAAAGCTGAGACAGATCAATGAAAGTAACAAAATTGCTCTAGCCCATAGCAGAAGACATAGTGCACTGTAAACACTAGGTCGTGCCAGCAAAGGCATACGAAACATGCATTATACAAACAAGCAAAGTAATCTCCTTACAGGACATGGTGGCCCTGGGAGGGGTGGAAGGTAATGTCTTTAACTACCCGTAACCTCGGCATTTGGTGGGAAGGAGTGATTAGCTCTACGCCCGGCCACGTTTACCCCTAGGAATTAACCTGGTACTCATTTTTGGTGTAGGGTCACATCTTGTCGAAATCTTGTTTCTTACAGTTGCTCGACTTCCTGACGGGGAATCGAACCAACGTTCTTCCGAGTAAACCGAGCACGCCCTTACTGTCTCATCCAGGCAGCCCCTATGTATTACAATGGGTGGCCCTTATTTATAAATACGTTTTTAAAAATATTACAGATACAACACAGTTACAGTCCATCTCCTTGGCTGAGTGGCCAGCATTGAGCTCTTCGTTTCAGAGGGTCTCGGGTTCGATTCCCGGGCGGGTCAGTGATTTTAACCGCGCTCTTTTGGCTCGGGGGCTGGGTGTTTGTGTTTGCCCCAACACTCTCCTCTTCCTATTCAGAAAACACACCTCACTATCAATCACCAAGGAAACACGCAATAGTGATTACAGCCCTCCACATAGGTTTAGCTTCAGGAAAGGCATCCGGCCGTAAAACAGGGCCAAATCCACATGCGCGATACAGTTCTCACCCGCAGCATCACATGGTGTGGGAAAAGCGGCAGAAAAATAAGAAATACAGTACAGTTACATAATGCATTGCAGAATAGGTCACAAAAATACTGTTAATGCTTCATTTCATGGTCTATTATGCGTCCGTCGAGGTTTAGTCTACACACTCTTTCCTACGAAAATTCACATTATCACAAGCCCTTTGACGCCTGTCCACAAGAATGTTGTTGAATTCCTTGATTATTGCGGTATATAGTTCTGGAATGCTGTTGATCCTATGTCGGTATATGTTGTCTTTCAGAAGGCCCCCATAAAAGTAAATATTCTGGGATAAAACCTGGAAATCGAGCCGGCTGTTCCATAGTTCACCGCCTGCCGATTTACCGATCTGCAAATTGTTCGTCCAACCATCCCCGAACTGTGCGATCATAGTGGGGTGTGGCACCATCCTGTTGCCACCACATTTTGGGCAAGTCGTATCGTTGAAGCAGTAGAGTATAGAGTAATTCAACATAACTGACTCAAGGATCCATGTAACCCTTACTCGATGGCCATACGGTGTTTTTCGTCCGTATAATTATTGCAGACAGAATGCAGCCGTACACGTTTGGGTGGTTGGGTGAGTGGTTAGGTGGGTAAAAGTTTTCTTTCCGTACCCGGACAGGGTTTGGAGGGTCTCCTAGATAGTTATGGCGTCCCTCGAGTCAGGGAGTTTTGTGATGGTGATGTGATTTGCCAAGGAGGTGAGATGGGTGTGTCCGTGGTCTATAAAGGAACCATCCTAGCATTCACCTTAGTGGAGGAGAATGGAAAACCATTCTGAGGACAGCCGGCCGTGGGGATGAGCCCCTCCACCTCCCGAATGTAGAGTCGCAAGACTAGCCGTAACCACCCCACGCCATATCTCCAGAGCTCTGGTTATTTAATATCAGTGTCCATATGCGTGATTTGTGGGATAAAAGTACACGCAATTGTAACGATTGGCATTACCTGATAAGTGAAATTTTGTTTCATCAGTCCATATCACGTAGCGCGCCACCTCAGATTTCTCTTCAAGCTTCGCGAACCGCTTGTTGGGATCGTCCTTATTCAGCACATTGACTAGACGCGGATAGTATCAAATTAGTATGAGCTCTTTCAACATTCTTTGCACACTTCTTCCAGAAACGGCCAACTTGGTAGACAAACACCTTTGTGATTTGTATTTAGCGGACGAGCTGGATAGTTCATTCTGCAACCGCTGTTCGCTGTTCTCAATAACCTCACTTTTTGGTCTATCCGCTCCTTCTGCATTACGCTGAATGTTGAAGGAAACTACTTTTCTGATGGTTTGGGGAGAAGGTCCAGGGAAACCCTACTCGATGGTCTTACGGTGTTTTACGTCCGCACAATAATTGCAGACAGAATGCAGCCGTGCACGTTTGGGTGGGTGGGTAAATATTTTCTTTCCGTACCCGGAAAGGATTCGGTGGGTCTCCTAGGTGGTTACGCCAACTCTCGGGCCGGAGGGCTTTGTGGTGGTGATGTGGTTTGCCAAGGAGGTGAGGTGGATTCGTCCATGGTCTATAAAAGGACCATCATAGCATTCATCTTAGTGCAGGAGAATGGAAACCATTCTGAGGACAGCCTACGGTGTGGACCAGTCTCTCCTCCTCCCGAATGTGGAAACGCAAGACTAACCTTAAAAAGCCGCTGTTAAGCCGAAACCTGCTTTACACTGTGGTATGACTTTCTCTTGTAAAGTTCATTGACGCGACGTCATTTTGTGGAACTTAATGTTAACTTGCAATCTACTGGTCACTTCCATAACTAGCCAAAACTACCTATAATGTAGTAACTCGATTAAAATTAAAGTAATGATATTCCTTCATTTAAGTATTGTATATTGTATAGAGTCCGCCTCTGTGGTGTAGTGGTTAACGTGATTAGCTGCCACCCCAGAGGCCCGGGTTCGATTCCCGGCTCTGCCACGAAATTTGAAAAGTGGTACGAGGGCTGGAACGGGGTCCACTCAGCCTCGGGAGGTCAACTGAGTAGAGGTGGGTTCGATTCCCACCTCAGCCATCCTGGAAGTGGTTTTCCGTGGTTTCCCAATTCTCCTCCAGGCGAATGCCGGCATGGTACTGCACCCTACGGGTCAGGGTAACCACAGTATTTTCCCAACTAGTCAGTTACATGTCTCAGGGTATTCATGCCTCCAGAAAAATGGTTAATTTTTCTATGTTTGGTTTAACGTGTGTTCAAAGGGAAAGTAACGGTATCATACGCGGTTCAGAATTACGTAATTCAACGCTCAGTAGTGGATTTTGGGAACGTAAACTTCAGTCAACCTTTCGAAAAACATATCCGCATAATGAGAACCTTACTCACTAAGTACAACTACTGACTACCATTATAAATGAAAACTCATTCCATTATATAAAAATTAATCAAGAAACACATTTATTAAACTATCAATATTCGCGAAAGAAATGGTTAATGTCAAATATTGCTCATAATCTTCCAATTATCAACCTAATAAATAAATATTTTAATTACTGAATCAAATATTCTAGGTCAGCGCTGCCTTACTCCTAAACTAAGTTTACATATCTCAACATTCTGGGTCGCGTATTCCTGAAATGAATTGTTGCTTTGTTTCATCTTACTATTAAAATTTACATCTGGTCACTTAAGTATATATTACATCAAAGTCTTCAGACCACGGTCAAAATTCGGTATACCAATAAGTTATTCCATCACTCACGGTGTTAATTATACACCCTCATCAAAAATACAACCATTACATTGTTCAAGTTATCGCAGAAATGAACTGAATTTGAATAAAGTGTCCTGAATACAAATATCAGTGACCTAAGCTACATTGAAAATTATCTGAGTTCGTTGGTGCAGACTACAGTGAAGAAAATGAAATATTGAATGACGCACTAAGTTTCTCGGTCCGATTGCCACTTAAATTACGGCTCCTAACTAAATATTCGCTCTAATAATATTTCAGATTAACAAAACATCGATGATATCCTACGTAAATCTCAAATAATTTCCCTACTCTAGCTAGATAATTTCTTATGTAACGTATTCCAGTTCAATATACATATAGCCAATAAGCATTTTCCATATATAGATGTGCAAATGCCTACATAAAGATATTTCAACACTACATTATCATACTAGTTGCATACAAGTTTGATCTTCCACGCAATTACCATTCATTCAGAATATGATACAATCATGTATTCATTTACCCATCACCGGTTGTTATTATTGTCAAACCACTTTCACACTTCATTAAAATATGCGTAATTTTATTGTCCATACCTTGCTATAGTTCCTTCCTGGGGCATACTTATATTCCGTAGTCGCTTTACATGTGCTCCTACATCGCACATTATATATATCATATACGTTTCACTCCCTGTTAATCTGCGCAATATATCATTCAAAATACCATATATACTTCCATTATTTCATTATTAACCTTCAATTCAACCCATATTTAATTCATTTAACATCTATAATTATCTATAATTAACCTCAAATATTAATTAAACACAACGATACGTATCTCTTCAATAGCGCAGAATTCGTTCCTCAAAACGCATTTTGTCATACAATTCAACATATAACCCCAAATTCAGTATCTATTCTTTCAATATATTCACACAGCAAAGAGTATGGTAATTTAACTTAACCAATTCAAACATGCATCCCTCTGTGACGTAACTGGGTTTGACTGGTATTACATCACTCATGGATCTTTCTAACTAACCGGGATTCTTTGAAAACAGCTGTTACACTATGTCACATTTTTAAATCGTATTCCTTCATCCTTGGATAAAATAATGTAGTAAACACGTTACCATTCTGTAACAAGATATCGTCTTAAATATTTCACACTGCACTTTCTTATATTCACTGCACACTTAATTATCTCACGCTTAGGCTATTCAGATCTATTGCATATACTGGTAATACTCTACATAAGAAATTATACTACTTAATACTATTACTTAGCTCGCCATTCAATATCTCGGGCCTTAGTTGCTCTTCGGTCTGGTCGCAGGCCTTGGATTGGGAACTGGGCAGGATCTCCACCACTGGTATCTCAGGTAGAGTGACCTCCTCCACACGGGTCGGGTGGTTTTAACAGCCAGGATGACATCTCCCTCCAGGTTGGTCTATGCCGATTTAGCAAGCCATCATCTGTTCAGGAACACAGTAGACAATATGCGTCGATTCTGGAAAATATGAATTCATCATGGTTCTGCGTAATATATATATCTATCTATATATATAAAATAACTTGTCCTGACTGACTGACTGACTGACTGACTGACTGATTCATCATCGCCGAGCCAAAACTACTGGACGTAACGAAATGAAATTTTGGGGATATATTCATATTAAGATGTAGGTGCTCGCTAAGAGAGGATTTTTGGATATTCCTTCGCTAAGGGGGTGAAAAGAGGGATGAAATTTTAAAATGAGTGTGTCTATATCTCGAAAGATTAAAAGTTTACAGATGTAAAAATTGGTATTTAGAATCTTCTTTAAAAATAAGGAAACACGTATTTTTTTGTTTTCTGAAAATCCGAATAGGAGGGGTGAAAAGGGGTGAAAATGGGGAAAATGGGTTGAATGGCCTTAATCAGTATACCAGTACTTATATCTCAGAAACTGAAGATATTACAGACCTGAAAATTGGTACTTTTGATCTCTTTTAAAAATAAAGAAACACGTATTTTTTTTGTTTTTGAAAAATCCAATTAATGGGAGGGTGAAAATGGGGTGAATTTTTAAAATGAGGGAATCTATATCTCCAAACTTTTAAAGTTTGCAGATGTAAAAATTGGTATTTAGAATCTTCATTAAACATAAAGAAACACGTATTTTTTTTGTTTTCGGAAAATCGCAATAGGAGGGGTGAAAAGGGGTGAAAAAGGGGTCGAAAGCCTTTGATGAGGCTACATATATTTCTGAAACTGAAGATATTACAGACCTGAAAATTGGTGTTTGGGATCTCCTTTAAAATAAAGAAACACGTACTTTTTGTTTTTGGAAAATCCAATTAATGGGGGGGTGAAAATGGGGTGATTTTTTAAAATGAGTGTATCTACATCTCAAAACTGTTACAGTTTATAGATGTAAAAATTGGTATTTAGAATCTCCTTTAAAAATAAAGAAACACGTATTCTTTTGTTTTCAGAAAATCCCAATAGGAAGGGTGTAAAAGGGTATATAATGGGTTGAATGCCTTTAATGAGGCTACTTATATTTCAGAACCCGAAGATATTACAGACCTGAAAATTAGTATTTGGGATCTACTTTAAATGTAAAGAAACACGTATTTTTTCGTTTTTGGAAAATCCAAATATTGAGGGGTGAAAAGGGGGGTGAATTTTTAAAATGAATGTGTCTACATCTTAAAACTTTAAAATTTACAGATGTAAAAATTGGTAGTTAGAATCTCCTCTAAAAATAAAGGAACACGTATTTTTTTGTTTCCTGTAAATCCCAATAGGAGGGGTGTAAAAGGGTAAAAAATGGGTTGAATTCCTTTAATGAGGATACATATATCTCAGAAACGGAAGATATTACAGAACTGAAAATTTGTATATGGGATCTCCTTTAAAAATAAAGAAACACGTATTTTTTTAGTTTTTGGAAAATCCTATTAATGGCGGTTAAACAGAAGTGACAAATTGGGGTGAATTTTTTGAAAGATTATCTTGGGAACGTAAAATGTTACAGACGTAAAAAGTGGGTGTTTGGAATCTCCTGTAAATGTAAAGAAACATAGGTGATTTGTTTTTGGAAACTCCACTTAAGGGGAACCCAAAAGGGGTGAAATTTTAAAATGAGAATTTTTACAGAATATCTAAAAAACTTAACATGTTACAGAAGTGAAAAATGGTATTTTTATCTCTATTAAACATAAAGAAACGTGTATTTTTAATTTTCGGAAATACCACTTGGGTGGAGGGGGGGGGGTGAAGGTGACTGAAAATGGTGTTGAATTCTTTTAATTAGGCTACTGATATCTTAAAAATGAAGATGTTACAGACGTGAAATTTGATATTTGCAATCTGCTTTAAAAGTAAAGAAACACGTATTCTCGCAAAATCCAATGAAGCGGGGGGGGGGAGGGGGGTGAAAGAATTGAAAAATTAATTGACTTTAATTGTATGAGAATATATACATCTAATAAAAACTAAAGTTGTTACAGACGTGAAAATTCGTATTTGGATCTCCTTTAAAAACAAAGAAAAACGCGTTTTGGGGCGGTAGGCATCTTGGGGGGCGGGAGTGTAAAGGAGTTGAATTCCTTTCATGAGGACACATAAATCAAAAACTGAAGAAGTTAGAGTCGTGATAATTGGTATTTAGAAGATCCTTCACTATTAAAGAAACAAGTATTTTTTGCGGGAAAATTCACTTAGGGGGGGGGGGAGTAGTTTGAAATGAAGTGACAAAAGTAAATTATATTTATGGGGATACTTATATCTCAAAACTGAAGGTAATAGACGTGAACATTGGTGTTTGGAATCTCCCTTAAACATACAGAAACACGCCTTCTTTTAATTTTTTTGGGGGGGGTGGGTGGCAGTAAAAACTAACGGCGGTGGGGTGTAAAAGGAGGTGAGGCCAATTGATTTTACTGTTCTTAATGTACTTATAAGGATCCTCCGTTGCTCAGGCGGCAGCGCGCCGGCCTCTCACAGCTGGGTTCCGTGGTTCAAATCCCGGTCACTCCATGTGACATTCGTGCTGGACAAAACGGAGGCGGAAAAGGTTTTTTCCGGATACTCCGGTTTTCCCTGTCATCATTCATCCCAGCAACACATAATAGTAATAATAATAATAAGAAGAAGAAGAAGAAGAATAACATTAATAATAATAATAATAATAATAATAATAATAATAATAATAATTATAATAATAATAGTAATGTTCCGGACCGTCGTCAAATGTGCGGACAGCGTTGGAAACGGCTCCTGGACGGGTAATGACTAAGAATGCAGCCGGCCGCGGGTTCAGTGCAGCCAAGGCTCCCAATAAGACACCACGCCGGATCTGCTGAAGGATTTTATCCAGATTAAAAATGATTATAGGAATATACGGTATGTCAAAGATTTACGGACCCAACTGACCGGGAAGAATACCTGAGCCTAGCCCGGGAAGTACGAAATCGATTGCTGGAAAGGAAGATTGAAAAATGGGAGGAAACGTGACGTAATCTAATAGAAAACGAGTCAGATCGGGAATTTTGGTGGATTCTCGCTGAAAACGTGTCAGATCGCGAATTTCGGCGGATTATATATCTAAAACAATAAGCATTCAATTATAAATTTCAGTATAATACCGTAGCGAAGCACGGGTACCATGCTAGTATATATATAAAATAACTTGTCCTGACTGACTGACTGATTCATCATCGCAGAGCCAAAACTACTGGACGTAAAGAAATGAAATTTTGGGGATATGTTCATATTAAGATGTAGGTGCTCGCTAAGAGAGGATTTTTGGATATTCCTTCGCTAAGGGGGTGAAAAGAGGGGTGAAATTTTAAAATTAGTGTGTCTATTTCTCGAAACTTTAAAAGTTTACAGATGTACAAATTGGTATTTAGAATCTTCTTTAAAAATAAGGAAACACGTATTTTTTTGTTTTCAGAAAATCCCAATAGGAGGGGTGAAAAGGGGTGAAAAATGGGGAAAATGGGTTGAATGCCCTTAATCAGGATACCAGTACTTATATCTCAGAAACTGAAGATATTACAGACCTGAAAATTGGTACTTTTGATCTTTTTTAAAAATAAAGAAACACGTATATTTTTGTTTTTGGAAAATCCAATTAGTGGGAGGGTGAAAAGGGGGTGAATTTTTAAAATGAGTGTATCTATATCTCCAAACTTTTAAAGTTTGCAGATGTAAAAATTGGTATTTAGAATCTTCATTAAACATAAAGAAACACGTAATTTTTTGTTTTCGGAAAATCGCAATAGGAGGGGTGAAAAGGGGTGAAAAAGGGGTTCAATGCCTTTAATGACGATACTTATATTTCAGAAACTGAAGATATTACAGACCTGAAAATTGGTGTTTGGGATCTCCTTTAAAAATAAAGAAACACGTATTTTTTGTTTCTGGAAAATCCAATTAAGGGGGGGGTGAAAAGGGGGTAATATTTTAAAATGAGTGTATCTATATCTCAAAACTTTTAAAGCTTATAGATGTGAAAATTGGTATTTAGAATCTCCTTTAGAAATAAAGAAACACGTATATTTTGTTTTCGGAAAATCCCAGTAGGAAGGGTGAAAAATGTTGAAAAAGTTGTCGAATGCCTTTAATGAGTCTACTTTTATTCCAGAACCTGAAGATATTACAGACGTGAAAATTGGTGTTTGGGATCTCCTTTAAAAATAAAGAAACACGTATTTTTTTGGAAAATCCAATTAATGGGGGGGTGAAAAGGGGGTAATTTTTTAAAATTAGTGTATCTATATCTCAAAACTGTTAAAGTTTATAGATGTAAAAATTGGTATTTAGAATCTCCTTTAAAAATAAAGAAACACGTATTCATTTGTTTTCGGAAAATCCCAATAGGAAGGGTGTAAAAGGGTGAATAATGGGTTGAATGCCTTTAATGAGGCTACTTATATTTCAGAACCTGAAGATATTACACACCTGAAAATTGGTATTTGGGATCTACTTTAAATGTAAGGAAACACGTATTTTTTCGTTTTTGGAAAATCCAATTAATGGGGGGTGAAAAGGGGGTAATTTTTTAAAATGAGTTTATCTATATCTCAAAACTGTTAAAGTTTATAGATGTAAAAATTGGTATTTAGAATCCCCTTTAAAAATAAAGAAACACGTATTCTTTTGTTTTCGGAAAATCCCAATAGGAGGGGTTTAAAAGGGTGAAAAATGGGTTGAATGCCTTTAATGAGGATACATATATCTCAGAAACGGAACATATTACAGAACTGAAATTTTGTATATGGGATATCCTTTAAAAATAAAGAAACACGTATTTTTTTAGTTCTTGAAAAATCCAATTAATGGCGGTTAAACAGAAGTGACAAATTGGGGTGAATTTTTTGAAAGAATTTCTTGGACACGTAAAATTTTACAGACGTAAAAAGTGGGTGTTTGGAATCTCCTGTAAATGTAAAGAAACATAGGCGATATGTTTTTGGAAACTCCACATAAGGGGAACCCAAAAGGGGTGAAATTTTAAAATGAGAATTTTTACAGTATATCTAAAAAAACTCAACATGTTACAGAAGTGAAAAATGGTATTTTTATCTCCAATAAAAACATAAAGAAACGTGTATTTTTAGTTTTCGGAAATACCACTTGGGTGGAGGGGGGGTGAAAGTGACTGAAAATGGTGTTGAATTCTTTTAATTAGGCTACCGATATCTTAAAAACGAAGATGTTACAGACGTGAAATTTGATATTTGCAATCTGCTTTAAAAGTAAAGAAACACGTATTCTCGGAAAATCCAATGAAGGGGGGGGGGGGGGGGTGGGGAGGTGGGTGAAAGAATTAAAAAATTAATTGACTTTAATTGTATGAGAATATATGCATCTAATAAAAACCAAAGTTGTTACAGACGTGAGAATTCGTATTTGGATCTCCTTTAAAAATAAAGAAAAGCGCGCTTTGGGGGGGAAACCATCTTGGGGCGGGAGTGTAAAGGAGTTGAATTCCTTTCATGGGGACACACAAATCAAAAAGTGAAGAAGTTAGAGTCGTGATAATTGGTATTTAGAAGATCCTTTACTATTAAAGAAACACGTATTTTTTGCGGGAAAATTCACTTATTTGGGGGGGGGGGAGCAGTAGTTTGAAGTGAAGTGACAAAAGTAAATTATATTTATGGGGATACTTATATCTCAAAACTGAAGGTAATAGACGTGAACATTGGTGTTTGGAATCTCCCTTAAACATAAAGAAACACGCCTTCTTTTAATTTTCTTTTGGGGGGGGGGTTGGCAGTAAAAACTTAACGGCGGTGGGGTGTAAAAGGAGGTGAGACTAATTGATTTTACTGTTCTTAATGCACTTATAAGGATCCTCCGTTGCTCAGGCGGCAGCGCGCCGGCCTCTCACAGCTGGGTTCCGTGGTTCAAATCACGGTCACTCCATGTGACATTCGTGCTGGACAAAACGGAGGCGGGACAGATTTTTCTGCGGATACTCCGGTTTTCCCTTTCATCATTCATCCCAGCAACACATAATAGTAGTAATAATAATAATAATATTAATAATAATAATAATAATAATAATAATAATAATAATAATAATGTTCCGGACCGTAGTCAAATGTGCGCACCGCGCTGGAAACGGCTCCTGGACGGGTAATGACTAAGAATGCAGTCCGGCCGCGGGTTCAGTGCCGCCAAGGCACCCAATATGACTCCACGCCGGATCTCCTGAAGGATTTTATCCAGATTAAAAATGATTATAGGAATATACGGTATGGCAAAGATTTACGGACACAACTGACCGGAAAGAATACCTGAGCCTAGCCCGGGAAGTACGAGATCGATTGCTGGAAAGGAAGATTGAAAAATGGGAGGAAACGTGCCGTAATCTAATAGAAAACGAGTCAGATCGGGAATTTTGGTGGATTCTCGCTGAAGACGTGTCAGATCGCGAATTTCGGCGGATTATATATCTAAAACAATAAGCATTCAATTATAAATTTCAGTATAATACCGTAGCGAAGCACGGGTACCATGCTAGTATATATATATTTTTATAGTGATTGCTTCTTTATTTAGGCTGTCCTTGCTATTATTTCCACTAAATATAGCTCAACCTCGAGCTCTCACGTCTCAATCAACTTCTTGTTTCCAAACGACTTTGCGTCTAAGTATTTGGACGGACTTTTCAAAACTTCTGGATTTTATTCCCTCTTTACGGTATTTCAACGTTTATCTCTTCGTTTCGTTCAATATTTCCGTCCTCTCAGCTTAAAATTTCACGTTAGATATTGCAAATCTTGCTTATTTTTGAGAGCGATGTTCGGGATATCTTGTCCTTACCACGTCAATTTTTTAAGTCAGTTTTTATAATAATCTGTTTGATCCTTCTTATTTTAAAAAAAACAATTCTATCGATTCTACACCATTGTACACCGCCTTCATAGTGGTAGGTTTAAGTTAGTCATGGCCTTCTAGCATACATCAATATCGATACCCTATTACACATTTCTTTGCCTTGGTTGGCCTCTACCTTCCGTAGGCGCCATTTTTAATACGTCCAGTAACTGCATCGGGTACAGTACCTAACATAAGGCCACGGCAGCTTCCTTCCCTCTTCCTTGCCTATCCCTTCCAATCTTTCCATCCCTCCACAAGGCCCCTGTTCAGCATAGCAGGTGAGGCCGCCTGGGCGAGGTACTGGTCATTCTCCCCAGTTGTATCCCCGACCAAGAGTCTGAAGCTCCGGGACACTGCCCTTGAGGCGGCAGAGGTGGGATCCCTCGCTGTGTCCAAGGGAAAAGCCGACCCTGGAGGGTAAACAGATGATGATGATGATGATATTGTATAGAAATATAGGCCCCTCTGTATGGTAAAAATGGGCTTGTTTTCCACATTATAAAGAAGGAATTAAAATAAAAGGGATAAAAACAAGCGTTAAATTCGAAGGCCTTGAGAACATACGATCGAGGAGATATGGAGGTGACGACAACAGATGGTAAAATTGAACAGGTTGAACAGTATTTGGCGAGAATGCTGATTGAAAATTGGACAAGTGATAAAGAGATATGGACAAGAATAGCCATGGCAAACAAAGCATTTAAGAACAAGAAATACTTGCTATAGAGTAGAATGGGTTAGAATTAAGAAAAATACTATTGTTCTCTCATACGTATATAAAACATGGACACTGAGGAAGGGAGTTTAGGATCGAAGCTTTCGAAATGTGGGTTTGGCGGAATCGAATACAAAATATATATTGATACAACAATAATAATATATGCTGAACCGCACAAAAATTGGCCGTCGCAGATGATATATACATAGGCCTACTTCATATTTTTGTTTGAAACATAGTTTTTCCACAGCCTGTAGGTTTTCATTTTCACTTCGTTTTTATGTCAGATTAGGTACTTATATACCAAAGTCGAAAGTAGCTTTGATCAAAATTTTATCTCTTTGTTTGCGTCTAGATCATGGGGAGAACGGCTAAACAGAATATCTAGAAATGTTGTGTTTATTTTCGGGGCAAGCCAGGGTGTGCACTTGCGGATGGACCGTACTAGCTTGATTAGCATACAACGATGTGGGTATATTGGTGTCATCAAGACAGAAAATATCACATAAATCCATTAACCCGTATATGGCTGAATTAACTTTTGTTTATTTATTTACGTTTCTCACCCCCTATTATATCTCCAGTAACACAACGATTTCAATAAAATACTAGTGCTAATTGTCTTTTACGAGAAATTTGGCGTCCTATATGTATAGGACTCTGACAGCTTAAATTACAACATGTGTATATGCCATAGACGTTGTATATGTTTAAGCAAAAAGAAAAAAGTCCGAATTTCAACTGAATTTATTTACATGAAGAGTATTTTCCGAGTGTCCTACATACTAGGACACCAGGCATGAGACCCTAACCTCAACCACAGAAAGCAAAATAAATATTTACATTTCATTTCCATATGTATTGTATGTTTTCTAATAATTAAATGTGATAAATATCCTGTAGCAATAATAATTGTGCAATAATTATTTTCTGCTATGATAGCATGAAGATGAAGTAATTTTTTCTTGAAGTTACAACTTTAGTATTCATAAACATCAAACAAGTTGCCACAACAATGGAGAAGTTAGTCCTTGCTTCATTTGTTTACTTTCTGCTGAAGCACTGATGACTATTTCCATCTCCAGAGCAGGAAAAGAACAACTACAGTAACCAAAAATATCATGGCAGTTCAAATGTCCGACATATAGGACGCTAACCATATCTGAGTTGTAATATTATCTGTATCGGAGAACTTTTCACAATAAAGGCTGTGCAAAATATAATTTTCTAATTGTTATGTTCCATACCATTTTGGCATACAGACATTCTGAATTATTGCTATTTCACAAACTTACAAATATATTCCAAAATATTTTTCTATCTAAAAGGTGCATTTGAGGAATGTTGTAGAAAATTCAATTTTCAATAGCCTACTTTTATGAAATGATCATCAACGACGAGTATCGTTCTTGTGAAAATATCGTACAGTTGTCATGGCGACAAACTGATTGGTGATGGCTGCTGTGTTTGATATTAAAAGTTGCGAAACCGCACGGTTAATAGCTCCTATTGATCAGGAAGGTATTGAACATATCTACCGCAATGAGTAGTAAAACATGAAGAAACGATCACTGGGAGAGTAAGGGGAAAGTATCATTACGGATTCGGATGATGGGTGTGGGGTACTCCGCTCGTATCCTAGGCTTTGAATGTCCATATACGAGCTGAAAGAAATCAAAATGTGGTGGAAAACTATGTACAAGCCCATTTATTTATTTATTTATTTATTTATTTATTTATTTATTTATTTATTTATTTATTTATTGTAATAAATCTCGTGTCGGAGGACATTTTCTTCACGTCTTGAGTAGGTCTTTCTATTTGACGCCCATACTTATTTGCTTGTCTGGGTGTGAGACGATGGTGTTAATGAGGTTAGGAGAGGATGAAGCCGGGTGTCGGCATATAGCCTTCTTCTGTCGAATAACACCAAAGTACTTGCTCAAAGCTTAAAGTCCCCATCCGATTAACGAATCACCATCAACATCGTCATTACCCTCACTCCACATGAACACTGCGGAGAGGTGAACCCAGGATTTTAGCACTCAATCTAGCGATTAGAAATGATCTTCCACCACCTCTCCTACTCTGCCATCAACGGGACTCAAGCAGGTTAACCGCGGTGTCAGACCATATAGACTGGACGCCTTGGCAATCATGCCACGAAGCGGCCCTAAGCCGCTAGAACTACTCATCATCATCATCATCATCATCAGAATTCCATGTCCGGTCAGCATTTCCAAAATGTAGCAACTCCAATGGCCTTGCTGTTTGTCTTGATCAAGTCCTGTGTAGTGCAGGGTTGTTATAGTAGAGAACAGATGAGCAGATGGTTCGGATCTTGTGTTACACCACACTCGCAGGATGCGTCTCCATCAGCTGGAAGTATGCCCCATTTTTGCATGTTGGTCTTGCAAAGAGGGACGCCCACCCTAAGACGATTAGTGATCTCCAAATAGGGTAGGACAGGTTATTTCCTTGAGCTAGCTCTTCCTTTGCAGGGGTATTAGACGGCAGCATGCTCTTCCACCTGGTGATGCGGTTAGACTCCGCTGCTCCTACCAGCGGTTGAGTCCTGGCGATGAAGCTCTTTGTTGACTTCAGTCGACAGACTGCAGCCTGGTGCAGTGGATGGTGAAAATCATTAGTCTGCTTCGTCCTCTCTGCGTCAGCTGCAACAGCCCTTCTGATAATAGGGGGAGCTATTCCAACAATCGGGTGGATTTTGTCAACTAGAGTTGACTTCAGACATCCCGACAAGTTTCGTACGGTCTCGTTGATTGCAATGTCAACCTGCTAAAATTGTTTTCATTCCGTACATTGAAGGGGTACGGTGGACCTCTTAGAATGACGCCTTCTCTCAGAACAAGGACGAACTGGTGAAGGAAATGTAGGATAATGGATAAGATGTTGGCGGCTGTGGACTATGCTAGGAACTGTCCCGTCATTCACTTACTGTAAGGGAATGGAAGGCCATGGACAACCATTGTCAGGATAGTCAGTGGTGGGGACCAGCACCACCCTGTCTCCAAAATGCTGTGCAGTGAATTAAAAAAATGAAATGGCGTATGGCTTTTAGTGCCGGGAGGGTCCGAGGACAAGTTAAGCTCGCCAGATGTAGGTCTTTCGTTTTGACCCCCGTAGGCGACCTGCGCGTCGTGATGAGGATGAAATAACGATGATGACGACACATACACCCAGACCCCGAGCCAGTGAAATTAACCAATTATGGTTAAAATTCCAGACCCTGCCTGGAATCGAACCCGGGACCCCTGTGACCAAAGACCAGCACGCTAACCATTTAGCTAAGGAGCCGAACAGTTCAGTGAAGTAGAGCCTCGGTAAAGCCGTGGCCACCGATCCCTGCTCAGTTGGTGAGTTGGAACGCAGCCGGTCCTCCTGTTTGAAATAGGATTAACGTATGTGCAGGCGGTAGTATTAAAAGTACAGGCCTAATCTCTTCGGCCAACGGCAATCCACAGTTTACGAATGTCCGTGCGTTTCTAGAATATATAAAATGAAATCTTTCCTTGCAGGCAAATATGTATGCTGTTGAGTGTACCGGACCTCAATAATTATTATAAATATACATTACAAGTTAAAAAATAAACAATTATAATCTGAAAGACAACTAACAGAAATACATATAAGTTGTTAAAATGGATGAAGTATCCTTCAAAATCATAAGAGATAGAAGTTGTACGTTCTTGAGTGTGAATTCCAGTTTCGAGAGGCAGGAGCTTGTGTCATTAAAGGAGTTTCCTCTGATTCAAAAGGGAAATCCCTTCACTTCCCATGCGTATCAATTGGTATTCTGAATACAATGGATTCATATGAAGTGCATGTTAGAATTACTTGAACTACTGTAGATTTAGTTAAATAATAGTTACTGTGCGCGTTTTGTCAGGCATGAAGTGTAGGGGAGGTGGGTAAAATTTTCAATTTTGCCTTTATATTTTTTACAAAATCTGCTAGTTTAGAGTGGAAAGGGTGTAGTAATATTCATTTGATCGTAACAACGAATAGTAACTTTTATTTTGGCATATTTACTGGAAGATTTCTTGACTGTTCCAAGATAATATGATAGAAAATATTACGTAGTCCGCCTCTGTGGTGTAGTGGTTAGTGTGATTAGCTGCCACCCCCAGAGGCCCGGGTTCGATTCCCGGCTCTGCCACGAAATTTGAAAAGTGGTACGAGGACTGGAACCGGGTTCACTCAGCCTCGGGAGGTCAACTGAGTAGAGGGGGGTTTCGATTCCCTCCTCAGCCATCCTAGAAGTGGTTTTCAGTGGTTTCCCACTTCTCCTCCAGGCAAATCCCGGGATGGTACCTAACTTAAGGCAACGGCCGCTTCCTTCCCTGTTCCTTGTCTATCCTTTCCAAACTTCCCATTCCCCCACAAGGTCCCTGTTCAGTATAGCAGGCGAGGCCGCCTGGGCGAGGTACTGGTCATCCTCCCCAGTTGTCTCCCCAGACCCAGTGTCTGAAGCTCCAGGACACTGCCCTTGAGGCGGTAGAGGTGGGATCCCTCGCCGAGTCCGAGGGAAAAACCTACCCTGGAGGGAAAACAGATTACGAACGAACGAATATTACGTAAAATATATGTTGTGTAAAGGATGAAGTACTGGAAAATGTTGTTACGGGCAAACCACTGACTGTTTTATTAAACTAACTTAATCTAGCATGACTCAACTAATACACACTCATTTATAACCGACAATGAACGACAGAACAAGCTGCTAGCTATTTACAAACGTTTCATGTCCTCACAGTGGGCCTTCGGTTGGCAGTCTTTATCGGGAACGGTCAATCCTTCGTAACATTGACTGATAGGTCTCACCTTTCACTTCGATGCACAAGCACCACAGTCACCTTATACAGCAGTCTATGTGCTGAAGTCCGATCGTTGGCTATAATAAGGCATGATGAATGTATATTTGGTTTTACTCCTAACAAGACCGATAACTGTCACGTGAGCTCTCCACACACCGAACTCTCAATTCGTGATTCGTAACCGACTACTCAACAATAAAACAACAAAACAATACTCTGTTCCAGGCGAGCGTGCGTTCATACACACACGGGGATAAAGTTATACTCGGAATGCGGCCACAATACGAGTGTTCTAGTTTCGCCTTCCAGAAATTTCTTGGAGACATCGGACAAAGGGGAAAATAAAAACAGAGGTTGCCATGTGCCCTGGCCTTTACCAAATTGCATAACATTCTACAGAACTG
Organism: Anabrus simplex; assembly: GCF_040414725.1. Taxonomy (NCBI): domain Eukaryota; kingdom Metazoa; phylum Arthropoda; class Insecta; order Orthoptera; family Tettigoniidae; genus Anabrus; species Anabrus simplex. The sequence goes on along the minus strand of NC_090265.1, from coordinate 1,211,755,203 downwards.
TCTCCCCTTAATGCTATAACTTATAAACAAACAATCAGCCAATAATTAAGCTAAACCTTTTTCCCCTGTCTAAAACATAAACCAATTACCGGTTACGTAACGAAAAACGATTATATAGGCTTATATAGGTTAAAGCAGAATGAAATCCACTCTTTCCTTGACTAATTTGTATATTTAAAATTCATCGTTACTTATTAAACCAACGACTCTCTAGACAACTACAGAAAGTGCTATGTAAAGACAGCAATTAAAATGGAGACTAACATGTTTAATTATCTTCGTAGAATATCGCTACGTATGAAGTGAGATAAGTAATATACGCTTGAGTAGCGACTCCGGTACTTGGTGGAATTCAGTAACCACAAATCAGTAAACCCCCTTTTGTTCTTTCTCACACATTTAATGAGTTCTTCTTCCCTAGGCTTTACCTCAGGCAGCTTACGAACTGTGGAGACACCGTTAGTGATCATCTCAGGGACGAGCGCATTCAGAGATGAAATGGGGGAGATTATACACTTGAGTCAAGTAGAGAACATGCGAGTAAGGTTGAACACATTTGATATTTAAAACTAGTGATTGCTGTTCAGTCATTCTAGTTTTAATTATGTTTAAATGCTGTGTCTTTGGAATGCCTATTTAGAATTAACATAGTGACTTCGATTTCTCAGTTTATCAACTCGTGATAATTGTTCGCATTAAGTTTAAACAATGACCTGTATGATAGGTATTTCGGACGAAAGAACTGAGTAGTATTTCAATAACTTGACTATCGCACTAGTAACTGCACTCATGGTTTCAGTTAGGCCTGTACTTATATATACGCAGCACCGCTAGTTCGTAGAAATGCTAAATGATTACCGTAAGTTTCCATGATACCCTTGAAAATTCATTAATTTTTTCTCTGTATCTTCTTCTTCTTTTCTTCATGGGGCCTCTAAATATTAGTTCCTAATTAGCGTCGACCTCTAAGATCTTTTGCTACCATGTTTTTCCTTCATTCGCACCTGGACATACCTGCTCCCTTCACAAAGCTGCAGGTTGTTCTTATTGGGTCTTCTTGGATTTTTTCTCTCTCTCTTCACTTGGTAGTCCTAGAGTGGAGAGTCTGTTTCTACCCAGCGCTTCACATTCGAAAAGTATGAGTTCAGCTGATTCCTCTGCTTCATTGCATTTCCTACATATGTTGTCTCTTATTACACCAATCCTATGTACTGTAGATGTTTTTTCAGATGGCAGTGTCCTGTCAACCGTCCTACTACCCATCTTACATTTTCTCTGCTGAGTTTCAACAGTTCTTTAGTATGCTTCTTGTTTGGTCCTTTTATTTCCTTTGCAAGCCTGCATCCTGGAGTATTTTACCAGTTTTCCATTTATTCCTTTTGTACCCATTTTCCTATGTAGTGTGGGGCTTGTCCATAGGAAATCCCGCATACAGGTTCTGGGCCTACAAAATGTGTTTCTGCCCCTTTCCTGGCCAGTTTATCTGCCTTTTCATTTCCTTCTATACCTGCCATGCCCTGGTACCCATATTATTTTGACAATGATGTACTTTGAGAGCTTCAGGAGAAGTGAGTGGCAATACCAGACAATTCTGGATATTATCCGGACTGCTTCTAGTGCCAATGGCCGCTTGGCTGTCTGTAAAAATGAAAATTTTCTTATTCCTATAGTTAATTTTCAGATTTACTTCAAGACATGTGACAGCTATCATTTCAGCTTGAAAGACTGTAGTGTGTCTGCTCAGACTCATCTGGATTGATCTCTCAGGCCTTCCCCCGTTGATCCCTCCTTGAATTATTGTGGAACCATTAGCTTCCTGAATTTAGAGGTTGCCACTGCGGATGAAGTGAACTAATACAATATAGAATATAGGACTATATAACTGTAAATGTTAGAGGCTATGTAAATACATCATACAGTCGTGAGTATTTATGACTGTAGATGTGGAATTTTACGATTCTAAATCAAATACGGATTACATTAAGAACAATGTCTTATATTTTAGTATTTTGGAAAGCCAAGCATCTTCCAGAACTGCATGAAGAATGCTGGTAGCGTACCGCATGCTCCTAGCATTATCAGCCCAATCACTTCAGTTTCTGGCAGATGATATTGTTTCTTAGAACGGGGCTGTCGGAATATAAATGTTCTTTTTTCAGAGTCTACTTCTTTGGTCGGACTTGGTGGTCGACTCTATTATAGCCTATTATCTTGCTATTTTTAAAAGCAAGATATGCCATAGACTTCTTCACAAACGGTATAACCTTTCCTCCGAAATTCACCTGAAATTAAAGATCTTGCTCGAAGGAACCGATGATTTCTCAGTACATGACTATTCGTGGATGATCCTAGAACGTATTCAGATTTTGTCTCTGCAAAAGAAAAGTATCTGAAGCAACGCAAGGTAATATATTACCTGATGAGGAGTAAATGAAATTGGCCCTGTAATAACTAAGAATGAAGTTGTACATGCTATAAAACTTCAGAAGAATGGTAAAGCCACGGGCCCAGATGGATTTTATGCCGAAGTTCTTAAAGTAATGGTAGAACAGAAATCTACCGGCCTTGATATCATAACATCATTAATTTAATCAAATCTATGCCACAGGAAAGATACCATACGACTCGCTAAAATTAATATTCATTCCGCTACCGAAGCAGTTCAACTCATCTCATTGTGATGACTACCATTTGAAAAGTTTGATGTCTCATGTGCTCAAAATTTTCCTCCCAATCATACACTCTCGAATATAAAAGAAATGTGAATCTTGCGTGGATCAGACTCAGTTTGGTTTTAGAAATGGTCTTGGCACGCGTGAAGCACTTTTCTCCTTAAAAATGTATTAACACAGCAGTCCATGGATAGTAACGTGGATGTTTATGCTTGTTTTATAGATTACAGAAAGGCATTTGACTCTGTCAAACATGAAAAGTTAATCACGATTCTTCAACAAATCGGTATTCATCGCAGTGATCTACGTATAATCAGTAATCTATAATGGAATCAGACAGCAGATGTCAAAACTGATCAAGGAACTTCAGGAACAACTTCAGTCAGGAAAGGTGTACGTCAAGGTTGTGTATTATCTCCTCTTCTGTTCAATATTTATTCTGAGACAATCTTCAAGGAAGCATTGGTGGATGATTGTGGAGGGATCACGATAAATAGAAAAGTTATGAACAACATTAGATATGCGGATTACATTGTCGTCATAGCAGATAAGCTACCTGCCCGTCAACGCATGACAAACCACCTAGTTCAATGCAGTGAGGAATACGGCCTATTTATTAATACTTCCAAAACCAAGGTTATGGTATACTCTAAACGGAAAAAATACTCCTCACAATAATTGGAAAAACAGTTGAGCAGGTATCCTCCTTCAAATATTTAGGCACTATTTTGGACAGTCAATGTGACTCTAAGAAAAAGGGTTAATCTAGCATAGAACAAGCCCGAAAACAATTCATTGATATGAGAAAATACTTAATACGATCAGACTTCAGCTTGTCACTGAGAATCAGAATGATCCGCTGTTACATATTCTTATGGGTGTGAAAGTTGGACCTTGGACCTACATACTAAGAAATAAATTGAGGCATTTGAAATGTATTTGTACAGACACGTATCCTACGTATACCATGGATACTTAAAGTTTCGAAGATTGAGGTCCTTCGCCGGATGGAAAAGCAAAGAGAACTATTGCTTGTTATAAAACAACAAAAACAAGATACTTTGGACATATTATGGGAGGCGATATATACCAGTTACTAAACTTAATTGTTGAGGGGAAAATTCATGGGAAAAGGTCTATTGGAAGACGAAGAAACTCGTGGTTGAAGGATATCTGAAGACGGCTTTGTTGTACATCGGAGGAGATCTTTAGTGCTGCAACGTCAAGATCGGAGCTGGCCGTGTGGATCGTCTACCTCCGTTCGGAGACGACGTCTTAAGAAGAAGAAAGTGGCTACAATGTTCAATCACATGAAACTGAATATGTTCCAGTGATTTCTTTTTTTTTTTTTTGCTAGGGGCTTTACGTCGCGCCGACACAGTTAGGTCTTATGGCGACGATGGGATAGAAAAGGCCTAGGAGTTGTAAGGAAGCGGCCGTGGCCTTAATTAAGGTACAGCCCCAGCATTTGCCTGGTGTGAAAATGGGAAACCACGGAAAACCATATTCAGGGCTGCCGATAGTGGGATTCGAACCTACTATCTCGCGGATGCAAGCTCACAGCTGCGCGCCTCTAGACGCACGGCCAACTCGCCCGGTTTCCAGTGAAATGAAATGGGGTATGACATTTAGTGCCGGGAGTGTCCGAGGACATGTTCGGCTCGCCAGGTGCAAGTCTTTTGATTTAACTTCCGTACGCGACCTGCGTATCGTGATGAGGATGAAATGATGATGGCGACGACACATACACCCAGTCCCTGTGACAGCGAAATAAACCAATGATGGTTAATATTCCCGACCCTGTCGGGAATCGAACCTGGGACCCCTGGGATCAAAGGCAAGCACGCTAACCATTTTGCTATGGAGCCGGACAATATTCCATTAATAATTAATAACAACAGCAAAATTCAATCCAATAAATTCTATAGAAGTTTGGGAGTCAATTCTGAATAATTGAGACTGCTAAAAACATAGTCAAGTCATAGGGGACTAAAGTCCCAGGGGCTCTGAACTTTGGAGCTTAGGTTGGCGACCACGGGGCCCTCAGTTGAGTCCTGGAATTGCTTCCACTTACTTGTGTCAGGCTCCTCACTTTCATCTATCCTATCCGACCTCTCTTGGTCAACTCCTGTTCTTTTCCGACATCGACGGTATTACGTATGGAGGCCTAGTGAGTCTTTCGTTTTCACGCCCTTCGTGGCCCTTGTCTTCCTTTGGCCGATAACTTCATTTTTCGAAGTGTCGGACCCCTTCCATTTTTCTCTCTGATTAGTGTTATGAGGATGGTTGCCTAGTTGTACTTCCTCTTAAAACAATAATCACCACCTCCACCATCATAGGGGACTAAATTCTGACGATTCAAAGAACAGTATATGCGGCTATTTACCTCATGGCTTCACTGACCAATGGGATATGAGAATGTCAGGAATTTCAACCAATCACGATATTATTGTTTTTGTAATTTTCACTATCATTATACCATTATATCATTATATCATTATACTCTGCTTTTTATATAAATTCATAAGAGTAGCGCACTTTAAACATCTTCAATAATACATTTGACCACAAACCACACAATCAACTGGAAGTTACTATGTTTTTCTAATGAAGTTGGTAGCCGACATACTGGGAGGCTGCAGCCCAAAGAGTTTAAATGTAAACATTGAACAGTATATTTCTGTGCTGAAAGTGTTATTATCTCTATAGACTATGAATAACTATTAATGACTTATTTGATATCTATGCACTTTTATTACCATGCCTTACTTAAGTTTGTAGTTATTCGCTAAATAGCCAAAATAAATTGGCTGAAAGCATAAGTAGAACCGATATTCTAGCTACTGATAAGCAAAGACATAATGAATTTGTTCTCGACCAAACAATTTATTTAGCTAACATCTGCTAATGTCTTTACTGGTGAAACTTGGTTTTTAGAGTGCACTGTGTCCTTTGGCATGGGCTAGAGCTATTTTGTTTTTAACTTTCATTGATCTGTCTCAGTCTTACCCTTGGCTTTGGCAATATGAAACAGACTTAGGTATGAGTGATGCTAGTAATGCCATTCCTTATTCGGCCAGTCCCTGCTATGTACGGTATGAACACCTTGTTCATAGGGTCGGTTAGTACATTCATTTCAGTGAGCTTGGTAGTCTGATATGTAATAGCATCTTCTGGCTTAGTGAGAAAAACAACGGGAAACCACCTCACTCCTCATTTTCTTAGTATGCCTCTTCAGTGATGCCTAGGCCATCTATGACAGCTAATGGTGGAGCTGTTGACGATCCAACCAGTCTTGAGGCTGAAGAACAAACCTCGAGAAATAGCCGACCTAATTGGCAGTGCACCAAAGAAGAAAACCAGTAGGAAAATTTCACTGTTAACGATTTATGAATGGGTGTGATAGGATGTAACAGGTAATCTCAGAAACTACTTGTAAGAAAATAGTAATACCCGCGAGAACAGTGATTAAAGGAGAAAATGCCAGCAGTTGTTTCTTCGCGTAAAAACTACTTGACTGATGGCGCTCAAATTCGAAAATACCTTTGGGAGTACCTTCGGTTAACACATAGATTACTCAGCTTAATAGTAAATGGGATTTTGAGCGAAATAAAACATGAAGCAAGTCACAGTAAGACGTACGTTTAAGAATCTTAACATGTAATGCCTTGTCTAAACGGTTAGTACCGAGCTCGATAGCTGCAGTCGCTTAAGTGCGGCCAGTATCCAGTATTCGGGAGATAGTAGGTTCGAACCCCACTGTCGGCAGCCCTGAAAATGGTTTTCCGTGGTTTCCCATTTTCACACCAGGCAAATGCTGGGGCTGTACCTTAATTAAGTTCACGGCCGCTTCCTTCCCACTCCCAGCCCTTTCCTGTCCCATCGTCGCCGTAAGACCTATCTGTGTCGATGCGACGTAAAACAACTAGCAAAAAAAAAAAAAAATAGCGGTTAGTCCTATTGAACAATGGAGCACACCACGTGTACCTGAAAGAACTTTCAAAGTACCATACGATTCGTTTAATTGGATAAAATAATCCACAGGAATAGAATGTAGTAAATTTCTTTTGTGCAATAGAACCACCTTTGAACAACGAAAAACAATTCTCTACTCAAGAGGTGCATGAGACATACACGACATTAAAATCACCAGCTATGATCTTACAGAATACAAGTTCATCAGCGTTTGAGAAGAAGGGTAAGAAGAATAGATCGTAGGAAACAGAATCCAGGGCTGGAAAGGCAATTAAGGGGAAGCTCTGAGATTATCTTGTTTAAACTTCTCCTGCCTCTTACCCGGAGGCCCCGGGTTGGATTCTCGACCATGTAGGGGATTTTTACCTGGACCTGAGGGCTGGTTCGAGGTCCACTCAGCCTACGTGATTAGAATTGAGGAGCTATCTGACGGTGAGATGGCGGCCCTGGTCTAGAAAGCCAAGTATAACGGCCGAGAGGATTCGTCGTGTTGACCACACGACACCTCGTAATCTGCAGGCCTTCGGGCTGAGTAGCGGTCGCTTGGTAGGCCAAGGCCCTTCAAGGGCTATAGTGCCATGAGAGGTATATATCTGTTCAATGAAGAATAATCACAACTGTTAAGGTGGAAAGGGGGCAAGTGCAACCCACAATTTGATTAGTTTAAATTCAAAGTTGTATGTAAAGGGAAGGAATGATATTGTACAAAAACTGTGGGACACTTAAATATGGGCTTTACTTAGCAAAATGCTTGAGTAATTTTGGTGTAACTTAATGAATGGCGTAATTACAGGATAATTTTAATTTCTACGTGATCATCATCATCATTATGAGCATATGGGGTAAGTGTACATTTTTGCTAATACGTCCACACAGTTGATGGTGTAAGAATATGGGTGGGGAAAGCGCACACAGAATGTTTCTCTGATTCAGAATATGTTTATTTTATTCATATACATTAATTACAAACCGAGTTATGAAATATTTAGTAAAGGAGGGTGCAATATGACCTGATTTCAGTTTATGTTGAACGTTGACACACCAAACGAAAATTCTCCTCTCCTCCCTACACTTGGTTCTGGCAAAACCATCAGAATGTCACTATCTGATACCTCACAGATATCTTCTATCTCTGGCCAGATGAACGTAGGCCTAGATGCTACTTTTCTTGCAAATGTAACCACTGAACAGTCCTCTTCATTTTTCACGATATCCCTCCCGATATAATGCTTGCAGGTCTTCTTTGTTGCAAACTTTCCTGCATCTACAGTGGAAGAAAAAAGTTCAGTCTCCTTTCGTTTTCTTCTTCCTCAATAATCTCATTCTGTAACTCGGAGATGTCTGGAGTGGGGCTTCTGCTACTGCGGATACCGACAGCATTTTCCTCCCAATCTGACTCCAATTGTTGCTTCTTGCTGGTTGGTGATTTTCTCTTCTGTGTTGTCTTTGCCTTACATCCTTTCTCAATCAGGGCTTGACGTCGTAGAGCAAGCTCCACAGATGTTATAACTTCTGCACCAGAAGCAACACGTCTCCTTCCCCGTCTCTTGTGGAATCTGCTTCACTGTTTGAAGAAGCAGCTCCTCAAAAGAAGCACCATATTCCATAGTACGGTTAGGTGACTGGAGATCAGATCTTCCACATTAACTTGGGCCAGCACCTGTTTCTCTGTTGTTGGGAACAGCTTCAGCTCCTTCACTTGCTTTCCTCTTGTGATCCTCCCACCGTTTCAATGCCCCGATGTCATATTTGTCCCTCGGCACTACGTCTCTATCAAAAGGATGAATTCCAGCTTTCCTGAAACCACTGATGATAAGGTCAGGCCGAACATTTAACCATGTTTCTCCCACGAGTTGCGAGAACACACCTTTAGGAATTTTCACACTATGGTTATTGCGTTGCCACTAAACAAGTTTTGCATCCCAAGCGTTCTTCATGGAACGAAAAACGCAAATATCTAGTGGCAGACAAAGAAAACTAGTATGAGGTGGAAGTTTGTGAATGGTTACATTGGCTTCCACAGCTGCTTCCACTAAACTGTTTTCAACATGGCTTTTGTGGCCATCATATATCAAAAGCAAATGCTGGGAAAGGAGCATTTTTAAAATATGAGAGGAAGATGTCAGTGTCTATCCATCCATCGGTACTAGAAGCATAGACTGTTCCAGTATATCCATTAGGGGCAACCCATTGGTCCCAAACATATTTACCCTTAAATATAATAAGTGGAGGGGCTTTTCCTCCAGCAGCATTGCAGGCTGCTACGACGGTAGTGTTCTCCTTTCCTGGTCCACTTGTCCACTAGAAGGTGAATTCTTTTGTCCAACAACTTTAGTTTTGGATGGATCTATACAGATACTAGTTTCGTCCAGATTCCATGTATTATCCGGCTTAGAATGAAGCTGTAGTTCATCCAAGCATGTTAACAACAAATCGAAGTATTCACTGATGACAAGTGGATCGGTCATTTTATACCGGGAATATTCCATACTTTGCAGCTTCTTCACAGACAAATTGCGGCGCTTCTTAAATCACAGAAACCAGTTCTGACCTGGAATCCCATTCTTGAAAGGAGTTATGAGACCGTTCTTTGCCACAATGTTAATAACCTCTTTCCGGCTTAAGCCAAACACCCACTTTTCCATTATTTTTAACCATGAAGCAAGCCTTGTCTCATGCTCTTCAGGAATTGCTGTGCTGTGCCCCAGAGTTTTGCTTTTAACTCCTCTCTTACCTTTAAGATGGCTATACAGAGTAATTTTCGGAATTCCATATTGCTTGGAAGCCCTATATACTGTAAGAGTCCCTCGTCTGATGTTGTTTAATGCTTCATCCAAGGTCTCCTTGGAATAAGAACTCCCCTTATTGGATATTCTCCTGTACTCCCTAACCATGATGTAAATAATCTAAAAATAAGGAAAACAACATCAGCTGCGGCAAGTCTAAACTACAACCATTAGCCACACTTTCCAGGCATGGTAAAAGACTGGGTCAAGTGTGCACCACACCTAAAGTTCCTAACTGTCGTTATAAATATTCAAAATGCTTATATACTACATGTTCTGCATTAGAAGAAAAACAACATACCGGAGGACTTCTATGCAACATCTGCTATAGGACAGGGCTTGGATGGAAGCTAATCTTGATATGCGACACGAGACGACGAGATTGGCGATCCGTGGTTTTCACCACAAGGTGTGCTGCAACAAATTATTTCACGAACCAAATGACGAATGTGTGTGTGAGTTGTGCTTGGAATTCTGCGATAGATACCATATTGTAAAATGCAGGAATAGAAAGAAATCCATCGTAGCTTATAGCAAAGAAAAGTAATGTAAATGTTATGTAATGGTATTCTGCAGGGCATGTGCGCATTTTCAATAATAATAACAATAAATATTAAAAATAACATAACAGCATGAAAGATCATTTAAAACCGGTATGGTTACATATAAAAAGTCTTTAGCTTCTCCAAAATTTACTTACACAATTAAACTTCCAAGATTCCAAAACAATCCCTTCAGTCAAGACCTGCAGCCATCTTGTCACAGATTGTTTAATATCTTATAAAATACTTTGCACTCAACTTCCATATATGCTGTAAGTTATCAACCTTGTGGTAGGGTACGTACAATAGATGGCGGTACTAGGCAAAATGCTTATACATGTTCTGCATTAGAAGAAAAACAACATACCGGAGGACTTCTATGCAACATCTGCTATAGGACAGGGCTTGGATGGAAGCTTCCTGGAGAATAAATATCAACCTACTTTACACTTCTCCCAGTTATACACTTACCCCATTCCACCTTATTTTATACAATTCCGATTTTTGAAAAGCTGTAGCCCGAAGAAACAAAGGTAAGAGTAGTTTGAGGGCTTTCCTGTGGTAGTAAATCATAATATATCAAAAGTTTTTGATTCACTGTGCAGGAGTGTCGTCTGCACCCCATGCATGTCGTTAGAGGGGAACAACCACAGAATCTGTACTCTATCTCCTGTCTTCCAAGCCCAACAGCATATCCTGGTTATATGCCTTCCTGTGTAACGGAGAAAAAGTGCGAGTGCGATTATTTTTATTCATTTATGATTTTCTCTCTGTTCGGTCTAGCAGCGGACTCGTGCTCCGACCAAACTATCTAAGTATTACAAGTGGAGAGGCATAATCTGATGGAATAAGCTCAGTCATGCTCATTGCACGGCTCTAATATAGATATTAAGAGACGCTGGAATTTGAAGCTCAATACTAGAAGATGCGTGGTGTAGAGAAAAATTCTGTGAATAAAATAAGAATCAAGACTTCAGAAAATTAAAATGACTAGAATGATACTTCCATACAGTCAGCAACATACACCAGTGCATGAATTATGTTTTTACATGTCGGTGAATATTTTTATAATTAATTTTATTGAAGTAATATTGACTTGTAATAGAATGTTTGCAAAGTCGAACATTTTGAAACGAAAATATATATTTTTTTTTTATTTTGTTCAATAAGCAATGGGTCATATTCTGTTGTTGCATTTCGTATTCGCCTAACCCGACACCACACCAAGCTCATCTAAGCGTCATTCACGGAAGGCAAAGAGACATTAAACGTTGATCTTCAGGTACTGCGTGAGCGTATACTGTAGTATATTGAGTGCGTGTACGCGATTTTGTTTCAAAAACTCATGTATGTGTGTATGTTGGGTATTCAGCCCGAAGGCTGGTTGGATCCTCAACAGGTTCACCATTAGCTGTAGATGCCCTAGGTGTCACTGAAGAGGCGTACTAGGGAAATGAGAAGTGAGGTAGTTTCCCGTTGCTTTCCTCACTGAGCCAGAAGTTGCTGTTGCACATCAGTCTGCCAAGCCCACTGAAATGTCTGCACCTCATACTAGGTCGTAATTCCGAATAAAATCAAAGCAAAGGAAAGTCATCTCCGTACAGGCCATGAATGCAAGGTAAAGGCTTCCACTATCCACAACATCGGCATTTGATGGGGCAGAGTGGTTCACTCTACGCCCGGTCACATTTGCCCCCAGCAATTAACCTGCTATTCAATTTTGGTGTAGGCTGAGTGAACCTCAGGGCCATGTGCACCTCCGAAAGTGGAAATCTCCTTTCTTAAATTTTACGACTTCCTGATGGTGATTCGAACCCACGTCCTTCCGGAAGAACCGAGCACGCCTTTACCGCCTTGGCCAGGCAGCCCCTGATACCGAATAAATCTACCGACATATATTCAAGGCATGAAGAGAACAGGTAAGATATGAAATTCCTATGTTGACTGAGCTGTCAGTCAAAATTAAACGTGTTTCGTGGGCTAGGCTAATAAAAATATTCATTGACCATGGTATATTCCAATGTTACTTGTTATTTAGTACATATTTATGAAGTTTTAAAATTAGTTCCAAGAGTAATTGGGCATACTACTGGCGAAGAAGTGCATTTTGACAGCGTTGTACGATCGGCACTACTCTGTGAACAATATGATTTTAAAATCAACCAAATTTTTAGTTTTCCTGATTGTTGATATCGTAATCTTACGTTTACGTGAAATGCTAATCACAGGGTTATTAGTTTTCGTTCAAAAAATCCCAAGTACATTAAAAGGGATTCAAACCGTGTCACAAAGGTGAAAATCCACAGCTAATGCCAATCGACTATCACGCCCCAGAAGTGAATTCACCTAACATTACATTGCTTCTTTTTAGCTCAGTCTCCACTGTACGCGAGTAAAGGCTAGGTACCTACTCCCAAAGCAGTTCATTCTCAAGCTGGAGGTATTAGATATTAAAGTGGCGAGCATGATTGCTGGCAGTCGTTGATCTTGTATCTCATTATTACGTTCGATGCCAGAGTAGTTTTCATCGTATACTAGCAAATGTACCCGTGCTTCGCTACGGTATTCCACATTGTATACGGATTTCTACGTAAATTGCTATACACGCTATATTATAATATTCCTGTAACGTTAAATGATGATATTTGGACCGTAATGTAGTGATACGGTATACTAGTGACTCTCGGAATTCTATGATTTACTCACATACTCAGATTTAGTCAGCGTTATAAAGGATTTCAAGCTAATAAGCCTTGCTTCAATATATAAACAGCTGCAACATTCTAAAACGGTAGGGAAACCATTATGTTACAGCCACTAGATGTCTAGACCAAACAATTGTGCTTAACTGAGCAAAACGTAGATGATAAAACACGGAATATGAAAAAGAGGTACCATGTATATGACACCCAAAAGCTTAGAAATAAGTTACGAGAATTCTCTTCCAACACCGTCAGTCTATAGAGTATTTCATGTTCACCTAGTTCATGGCGATCTTGCCGCTTACTTGTAAGTCCTGGGTTTAATTCCTAGCTGTTACAAGGGCCTTCTTTTCATCTTTCCTACATTGGGCAATTTCTTTTCCTTTACAATCCCGATGACATTAGGTTTATGAACGCGAGGGATATTTTCATTTGTATTTTCAGCATCCAATGCTTCTTTTTTTTTTCTACTTCACATTAAAATAATTGTCCCGTAGGTGCAGTCTCAGATTTTCGGATCACAGAACGCCATTTCTATGTATAATGCATCAGCTGGTGCAAGTTGCCGCATTTTAGACCCGACTTAACTGTATCCGACAATACTTGTTTAGGTCCTCTTCGTGGTCGTCATCAATCGACTTCTAAATGAATATTGTACCGGCGACAGTGTCATGCATAGCGCTCTGACGTGGCTGTACCAATGGAGTCATCTCTCTCGCATCTTTACATAAATAGGTGCAACACATATTCGCTGCCTGATTGTGCCGTTGCAGAAATGATCTAACTGTTGATTACCATAGTCCATATAAGCATCCACGTCTCCGTGCGATGGAGTTGGTGCTCTGTAATCTATAAGTACATAAAAATGAGATGATATCCGTCGGCCTTCTGAAACACTGGGTGGAATTTCATGACAATTTTCCCCAACATTCTCAGAGAAAACTGGCACATGACTACATTTTATTTCAAAATATTGACCAACGAAAGCATTGTTTGGGAAATTGTTTACTAAAAATCACCTAGTAGCATGAAGCGAGATAGTTTCTGTTTATTTACCACTCAACCAAGCCAAAAATGCAAGACCAAATTTGATCTGACATTTACTAGTTGCTTTACGTCGCACCGACACAGATAGGTCTTATGGCGACGATGGGAGAGGGAAAGGCTAGGAGTGGGAAGGAAGCGGCCGTGGCCTTAATTAAGGTACAGCCCCAGCATTTGCCTGGTGTGAAAATGGGAAACCACGGAAAACCATTTTCAGGGCTGCCGACAGTGGGGTTCGAACCTACTATCTTCCAAATACTGGATACTGGCCGCACTTAAGCGACTGAAGCTATCGAGCTCGGTGATCTGATTTTTGCCTCAGACATTCAGTTCTAACGCAGACCTATTATTACTTTTCAAATAAATAACAGTTTTAGAATAGCATTCATCAGTATGTATTTACTGAACATGCATTGGTTTCGTTCGCTAAGAACCAGAATTGGAAAAAAATGGTTGGTCCAGTCGCAAAATAAATTCCCGCATGCGTACTTAAAATTCATTGTTCTACGAGGGTCGTCGTATGCGTTCCCTCCAGGAAATTACGCTCTTGCGTGTTAAAGCAGGCACTCCAGAGCACTCGCCTTTCGAATGCTGATCGGCTAGAGATTTTGCCGGTTCTTGTTAGAGTCTGTCGGCTGCTTACACGTCAACAATGTGGACAAGCAGAAGTAAGACGCATCGCGGCCAGTCAATAACAGGTATGTTCCGCCCGTAAAATATATAATTACATGTAAATTCATGATTCTCGCAAAATGCAGTAAAGCAGATTGATATAGCTTATCATAGAGGAAACGGAGCGAAGGGAAATCTGCACATGCGATGAGTAGGTTATTCTCGGCGTGGAACCTGCGACAGTTGTTAGACATTCCCGATATTACACCCCCTAACTAACTAACTAACTAACTAACTAACTAACTAACTAACTAACTACTCAAGGTTTCATTCCATACGACCTCTCTCAGGCCCGGAGATTTGTTACGGTGGAGGCGATGTGAAGAAGGAAAAAGATGGAAAAGGTAGTGGCCTCTAAAAGATCTGTCCCGTCATTCGCCTTGGTGCAGGAGAGTGTAAAACTACGTAAAACTATTCTCAGGGCAGCCAACGATGTGGACCTGCCCTTCTCCATCTACCGAATGCAGAGAAGTGGAACTACGATAGGAGTCATGGCTACCGGTTCTCTGCTTGGTTGGTCGGTCGGAATGCAGAGCTGTAGAGCCGCGGACAAGCCGTGGCTAATTAAACCCCTGATACGGGTTGACATTCCACGATGGTCGCCAACAATTTGTGAGTGAAAGGCACCAGCATTAGAAGAGGAAGAAGAAGGTATAATCCTGTCCTTCAGGCTTCCTCCCCGCCGGGATGAGTGTTTCAGACAATAGAGTCTGAGCCCTATTTGGCGTGTTTGATTCCGGTTCAGTATGACGGAATTTTGAGGGTACACGGATATTCCAGCATGTGTTGGTAGAGTTAACAGGCCCTAAAGGAACTTCTGGGGGACTAACTTTCGGGCGTTTTCGAAAAGAAGCAGTTAGTGGGACGGAAAATCAATGCCATTTATACTTTCATGTCTCTTTACTTCCTTTTACTGATACTGTAATTAGTCGAAGCTTCGCGTGGTTTCTTACATAGTAGATACCAACAGTACTGTTCTTTTCCGGCTTCTTATTCCCCTGTGATAAATGTTAGCACTGTTTTTGTCCCTTGAAACGACAATCACCTCAAATAATATCTATCCTCCACCATTCATGGATTTGGAACTAAAACTTAGGGGAACTGAAAACTAAACTTACAACTCAAATCAATTAACGCTTTGAGCTTCAATCGTACACTCAACAATATTAATTCTTTCAGATTCACCTAGGTTAGTTACCCTCACTTTCCCACCGACGACACATACAAACGAGAAGTGGAATCTTCATATTATTTTTTTAATTTTTAATTATTTTCTTTTTTTGTGGGAGAAGGAGCGGAAATTAAATTCTGTTATACAAATTGGCCATTGAGTGTGTACTATATTCAGATGTTTGTTTTTCGGAGGTGGATGGGGGGGGAAGGGTCAGCTTAACCCAGACTGGGATATAAATTGAACGTCAGAGGAAACCTTTTAAGCACCAAGCATCGATAAAAAGTTTTTACATAGCCCAAGACTTTTTGCTGCTTTTTGTTTTTAGAAAGGTTATATATGAGGTAGATAGCCTATTTCTATACATATAATATTGCGTTGCTAGTGGGTGTATATATTGGGCTGGATGAGAAATGTTGGCGTAAATCATCCAACTAGCAAGGCAATGTTCGGCTCGGGTGTGACCTGGGAGCCCCCTTTTGTTGTAGCGCACCGGTGCCGCGCCCCCCCCCCCTCCCTCCGCCTATGCTCGGCGAACGGGCACATGCGCTTTCAGCCCTATCCGAGAGCTCCGTATTTATTTATTATTTTTTTAGGTGCACAGCTTCTTGTTATTGTATCAGCATACCAGACAGTATAGCCTGCATGGATATACCGTCACCTTTGTTTTATTTGTAAATTGGTTTCAATTGTAGAATAACACACACACACACAAGCACAACTGTCAAAACATTCTCATGGGCTTGCTGATGAAACTCTCATGTAGAGTATTTCCGAGACAGAGATATCCTGTCGTTCGAAAATTTACTGACTGACCTGAAGAGAAATGTAGCCTCCTTCATGACAGCAGCAAAATGCTAACTAACATCAACAAAATACTGAATGAATACATTGACTCAGCAAACAGTCAATCATGCATATCCCCTGCAAATAAATTGAGAAATAAAGCCTTTGACGTTTGCATGCCGAGACAGAAAGGTCAACCATATAATGAGCATTGGCGTATATCTTCTTGACTGCTGATGATATTATGAAGCGTTGAGGTGTCAGATTCGTGCTCTTAATGGGGATCCTATGGATACTGTAGCCAAAGTGAAACGAATATCGTGTGGCTATGCTGAGTCTCGATTGCACGACCATAGCGAGTCTTACCAGCCACATCATATAGCAAACAGATTTAAACCAAGAAGTAAGAATGATTTAATAATTCTAAGCTTGAACTATTCTCATTATTGTTGAATACTATTTTAATGCTCCTTTTAAAGCTATAGATTTAGAGACATAGAGGAGTGACAAAATTTCGCTCCGGGAACGGATTATTTAATGTGACATTAAATAGAAGGATACCGGTCTCGAATATATAAGCATTCCAAAATGCCACCCGATGGCGTCCGGTTTGAATTAAACACGCGCGTGGAATGACAGTATGTATGTTGTGTATTCAGCCCGAAGGCTGGTTGGATCCTCAACAGGTTCACCATTAGCTATCATAGATGGCCTAGGTGTCACTGAAGAGGCGTACTAGGGAAATGAGGAGT